>NW_027668824.1:0-27500 GCF_964194185.1 Rhinolophus hipposideros | reverse complement strand
ACCCTAACCCTAACCCTAACCCTAACACCAACCCTAACCCTAACCCTAATCCTAACACCAACCCTAAACCTAACCCTAACCCTAACCCTAACACAAATCCTAACCCTAATCCTAACCCTAACCCTAACCCTAACCCTAACCCTAACCCGAACCCTAACCCTAACAACAACCCTAACCCTAACCCTAACCCTAACACCAACCCTAACCCTAAACCTAACCCTAACCCTAACCCTAACACCAACCCTAACCCTAACCCTAACCCTAACCCTAACCCTAAACCTAACACCAACCCTAACCCTAACCCTAACCCTAACCCTAACACTAACCCTAACCCTAACCCTAACCCTAACCCCAAACCTAAACCTAACCCTAACCCTAACCCTAGCCCTATACCTAACACCAACCCTAACCCTAACCCTAACCCTAACACCAACCCTAACCCTAACCCTAAACCTAACACAAACCCTAACCCTAATCCTAACCCTAACCCTAACCCTAACCCTAACAGCAACCCTAACCGTAACACTAACCCTAACCCTAATCCTAACCCTAACCCTAACCCTAACCCTAACCCTAACAAGGGCAAGTTGTACTGGTCAGCGACGGGCAAGTTCTAGACCTCGGACTAGAAGGAGCCATGGGCGTTGGTCTAGGGCCCGAGCTAGGGCTAGTGAGAGCGGTAGGCGTAGCGCTGGGGTAGGCATAGGGCAAGGGGTGGGTGTCGAGGTAAACCTCGGAGTAGGCCTAGGGCCAGGAGTGGTAGCTGTGGCTAGTGGTAGGATTGGGGGTGGGCCTATGGGTAGGGGGAGCTGTAGGGCCAGGGGTAGTGGTAGGACCAGAGGTAGTGCTAGGCGTAGGCCTATGGCGAGGGGTAGTGCTCGGGGTAGGGTTAGTTGAAGGGCTAGTGTTTGGCAGAGGCCCACGGGCAGTGTTAGGGTTAGAACTCATGTTAAGCCTAGGACTAGTGGTAGTGGTAGGGGTTGGCCGAGGACTAGGGGTAGGTGTCACGAAATGGCTCCGGGTAGTCCTAGGACTCCGAACGGATGTAGGGCTGATTAGGGTGTGGCTAATGGTGGGTCCAGGGTGATTTCGTAAGACACGGGTTAGTGCTCTGGCTATAGGTAGGGCAAGGTGTACCGGTTGGCGACGGGCAAGTGCTAGGCTTCGGACTAGAGTGAGCACTGGGCGTTGGTCTAGGGCCCGAGGTAGGGCTAGTGGGAGCGGTAGGCGTAGCGCTGGGGTAGGCAAAGGGCAAGGGGTGGGTGTCGGGGTAAACCTCGGAGTAGGCCTAGGACCAGGAGTGGGAGCTGTGGCTAGGGGTAGGGATGGGGGTGGGCCTATGGGTAGGGGGAGCTGTAGGGACAGGGGTAGGGGTAGGACCAGAGGTAGTGCTAGGCGTAGGCCTAGGGCGAGGGGTAGTGCTCGGGGTAACCTAACCCTAACCCTAACCCTAACCCTAACACTAACCCTAACCCTAACCCTAACCCTAACACCAACCCTAACCCTAACCCTAACCCTAACCCTATACCTAACGCCAACCCTAACCCTAACCCTAACCCTAACCCTAACACCAACCCTAACCCTAACCCTAACCCTAACCCTAACCCTAACACCAACCCTAAACCTAAACCTAACCCTAACCCTAACACCAACCCTAACCCTAATCCTAACCCTAACTTTACCCAAACACCAACCCTAACCCTAACCCTAAACCTAACCCTAACACCAACCCTAACCCTAACCCTAACCCTAAACCTAACCCTATGCCTAACACGAACCCTAACCCTAACCCTAACCCTAACACCAACCCTAACCCTAACCCTAACCCTAACCCTAAACCTAACACCAACCCTAACCCTAACCCAAACACTAACCCTAACACCAACCCTAACCCTAACCCTAACCCTAACCCTAACACCAACCCTAACCCTAACCCTAACCCTAACTCTAACCCTAACCCTAACCCTAACACCAACCCTAACCCTAACCCTAACCCTAACCCTAACACCAACCCTAACCCTAACCCTAACCCTAATTCTAACCCTAACCCTAACACCAACCCTAACCCTAACCCTAACCCTAACCCTAACCCTAACCCTAACCCTAACACCAACCCTAACCCTAACCCTAACCCTAACCCTAACCCTAACCCTAACACCAACCCTAAACCTAACCCTAACCCTAAACCTAAACCTAACACCAACCCTAACCCTAACCCAAACCCTAACCCTAAACCCAACACTAACCCTAACCCTAACCCTAACCCTAACACCAACCCTAACCCTAACCCTAACCCTAACTCTAACCCTAACCCTAACCCTAACACCAACCCTAACCCTAACCCTAACCCTAACCCTAACACAAATCCTAACCCTAATCCTAACCCTAATCCTAACCCTAACCCTAACCCTAACCCTAACCCTAACCCTAACCCTAACACCAACCCTAACCGTAACCCTAACCCTAACACCAACCCTAACCCTAACCCTAACCCTAACCATAACACCAAACCTAACCCTAACCCTAACCCTAAACCCTAATCCTAACCCTAACCCTAACCCTAACCCTAACACTAACCCTAACCCTAACCCTAACCCTAACCCCAACCCTAAACCTAACCCTAACCCTAACCCTAGCCCTATACCTAACACCAACCCTAACCCTAACCCTAACCCTAACACCAACCCTAACCCTAACCCTAATCCTAACACCAACCCTAACCCTAACCCTAACCCTAACCCTAACACAAATCCTAACCCTAATCCTAACCCTAACCCTAACCCTAACCCTAACCCTAACCCGAACCCTAACCCTAACAACAACCCTAACCCTAACCCTAACCCTAACACCAACCCTAACCCTAAACCTAACCCTAACCCTAACCCTAACACCAACCCTAACCCTAACCCTAACCCTAACCCTAACCCTAAACCTAACACCAACCCTAACCCTAACCCTAACCCTAACCCTAACACTAACCCTAACCCTAACCCTAACTCTAACCCCAAACCTAAACCTAACCCTAACCCTAACCCTAGCCCTATACCTAACACCAACCCTAACCCTAACCCTAACCCTAACACCAACCCTAACCCTAACCCTAAACCTAACACAAACCCTAACCCTAATCCTAACCCTAACCCTAACCCTAACCCTAACAGCAACCCTAACCGTAACACTAACCCTAACCCTAATCCTAACCCTAACCCTAACCCTAACCCTAACCCTAACAAGGGCAAGTTGTACTGGTCAGCGACGGGCAAGTTCTAGACCTCGGACTAGAAGGAGCCATGGGCGTTGGTCTAGGGCCCGAGCTAGGGCTAGTGAGAGCGGTAGGCGTAGCGCTGGGGTAGGCATAGGGCAAGGGGTGGGTGTCGAGGTAAACCTCGGAGTAGGCCTAGGGCCAGGAGTGGTAGCTGTGGCTAGTGGTAGGATTGGGGGTGGGCCTATGGGTAGGGGGAGCTGTAGGGCCAGGGGTAGTGGTAGGACCAGCGGTAGTGCTAGGCGTAGGCCTATGGCGAGGGGTAGTGCTCGGGGTAGGGTTAGTTGAAGGGCTAGTGTTTGGCAGAGGCCCACGGGCAGTGTTAGGGTTAGAACTCATGTTAAGCCTAGGACTAGTGGTAGTGGTAGGGGTTGGCCGAGGACTAGGGGTAGGTGTCACGAAATGGCTCCGGGTAGTCCTAGGACTCCGAACGGATGTAGGGCTGATTAGGGTGTGGCTAATGGTGGGTCCAGGGTGATTTCGTAAGACACGGGTTAGTGCTCTGGCTATAGGTAGGGCAAGGTGTACCGGTTGGCGACGGGCAAGTGCTAGGCTTCGGACTAGAGTGAGCACTGGGCGTTGGTCTAGGGCCCGAGGTAGGGCTAGTGGGAGCGGTAGGCGTAGCGCTGGGGTAGGCAAAGGGCAAGGGGTGGGTGTCGGGGTAAACCTCGGAGTAGGCCTAGGACCAGGAGTGGGAGCTGTGGCTAGGGGTAGGGATGGGGGTGGGCCTATGGGTAGGGGGAGCTGTAGGGACAGGGGTAGGGGTAGGACCAGAGGTAGTGCTAGGCGTAGGCCTAGGGCGAGGGGTAGTGCTCGGGGTAACCTAACCCTAACCCTAACCCTAACCCTAACACTAACCCTAACCCTAACCCTAATCCTAACACCAACCCTAACCCTAACCCTAACCCTAACCCTATACCTAACGCCAACCCTAACCCTAACCCTAACCCTAACCCTAACACCAACCCTAACCCTAACCCTAACCCTAACCCTAACACCAACCCTAAACCTAAACCTAACCCTAACCCTAACACCAACCCTAACCCTAATCCTAACCCTAACTTTACCCAAACACCAACCCTAACCCTAACCCTAAACCTAACCCTAACACCAACCCTAACCCTAACCCTAACCCTAAACCTAACCCTATGCCTAACACGAACCCTAACCCTAACCCTAACCCTAACACCAACCCTAACCCTAACCCTAACCCTAACCCTAAACCTAACACCAACCCTAACCCTAACCCAAACACTAACCCTAACACCAACCCTAACCCTAACCCTAACCCTAACCCTAACACCAACCCTAACCCTAACCCTAACCCTAACTCTAACCCTAACCCTAACCCTAACACCAACCCTAACCCTAACCCTAACCCTAACCCTAACACCAACCCTAACCCTAACCCTAACCCTAATTCTAACCCTAACCCTAACACCAACCCTAACCCTAACCCTAACCCTAACCCTAACCCTAACCCTAACCCTAACACCAACCCTAACCCTAACCCTAACCCTAACCCTAACCCTAACCCTAACACCAACCCTAAACCTAACCCTAACCCTAAACCTAAACCTAACACCAACCCTAACCCTAACCCAAACCCTAACCCTAAACCCAACACTAACCCTAACCCTAACCCTAACCCTAACACCAACCCTAACCCTAACCCTAACCCTAACTCTAACCCTAACCCTAACCCTAACACCAACCCTAACCCTAACCCTAACCCTAACCCTAACACAAATCCTAACCCTAATCCTAACCCTAATCCTAACCCTAACCCTAACCCTAACCCTAACCCTAACCCTAACCCTAACACCAACCCTAACCGTAACCCTAACCCTAACACCAACCCTAACCCTAAACATAACCCTAACCCTAACCCTAACACCAACCCTAACCCTAACCCTAACCCTAACACCAACCCTAACCCTAACCCTAACCCTAACCCAAACCCTATGCCTAACACGAACCCTTACCCTAAACCTAACCCTAACCCTAACACCAACCCTAACCCTAATCCTAACCCTAACCCTAACCCTAACCCTAACACTAACCCTAACCCTAACCCTAACCCTAACACCAACCCTAACCCTAACCCTAACCCTAACCCTAACCCTATACCTAACACCAACCCTAACCCTAACCCTAACCCTAACCCTAACCCTAACCGTAACCCTAACCCTAACCCTAAAACTAAACCAAACACCAACCCTAACCCTAACCCTAACCCTAACCCTAACACCAACCCTAACCCTAACCCTAACCCTAACCCTAACCCTAATCCTAACACCAACCCTAACCCTAACCCTAACCCTAACCCTAACACCAAACCTAACCCTAACCCTAACCCTAACCCTAACCCTATGCCTAACACGAACCCTAACCCTAACCCTAACACCAACCCTAACCCTAATCCTAACCCTAACCCTAACCCTAACCCTAACACTAACCCTAACCCTAACCCTAACCCTAACACCAACCCTAACCCTAACCCTAACCCTAACCCTAACCCTATACCTAACACCAACCCTAACCATAACCCTAACCCTAACCCTAACCCTAACCCTAACCGTAACCCTAACCCTAACCCTAAACCTAAACCAAACACCAACCCTAACCCTAACCCTAACCCTAACACCAACCCTAACCCTAACCCTAACCCTAAACCCTAATCCTAACCCTAACCCTAACCCTAACCCTAACAAGGGCAAGTTGTACTGGTCAGCGACGGGCAAGTTCTAGGCCTCGGACTAGAAGGAGCCATGGGCGTTGGTCTAGGGCCCGAGCTAGGGCTAGTGAGAGCGGTAGGCGTAGCGCTGGGGTAGGCATAGGGCAAGGGGTGGGTGTCGAGGTAAACCTCGGAGTAGGCTTTGGCCCAGGAGTTGGAGTTGTGGCTAGGGGTAGGGATGGGGGTGGGCCTATGGGTAGGGGGAGCTGTAGGGACAGGGGTAGGGGTAGGACCAGAGGTAGTGCTAGGCGTAGGCCTAAGGCGAGGGGTAGTGCTCGGGGTAACCTAACCCTAACCCTTACCCTAACCCTAACACTAACCCTAACCCTAACCCTAACACCAACCCTAACCCTAACCCTAACCCTAACCCTATGTCTAACACCAACCCTAACCCTAACCCTAACCCTAACCCTAACCCTAAAACATACCCTAACCCTAACCCTAACCCTAACTCTAACCCTAACCCTAACCCTAACACCAACCCTAACCCTAACCCTAACCCTAACCCTAACACTAATCCTAACCCTAATCCTAACCCTAACCCTAACCCTAACCCTAACCCTAACCCTAACCCTAACACCAACCCTAACACTAACACTAACCCTAACCCTAACCCTAACACCAACCCTAAACCTAAACCTAACCCTAACCCTAACACCAACCCTAACCCTAACCCTAACCCTAACCCTAACCCTAACCCTAACACCAACCCTAACCCTAACCCTAACCCTAAACCTGAACCTAACACCAACCCTAACCCTAACTCAAACCCTAACCCTAACACCAACCCTAACCCTAACCCTAACCTTAACTCTAACCCTAAAACATACCCTAACCCTAACCCTAACCCTAACTCTAACCCTAACCCTAACCCTAACACCAACCCTAACCCTAACCCTAACCCTAACCCTAACACAAATCCAAACCCTAATCCTAACCCTAACCCTAACACTAACCGTAACCCTAACCCTAACCCTAACACCAACCCTAACCCTAACCCTAACCCTAACACCAACCCTAACCCTAATCTTAACCCTAACCCTAAATCTAACACCAACCCTAACCCTAACCCTAACCCTAACCCTAACCCTAACAGCAACCCTAACCCTAACCCTAACCCTAACCCTAACCCTATGCCTAACACGAACCCTAACCCTAACCCTAACCCTAACACCAACCCTAACCCTAACCCTAACCCTAACCCTATACCTAACACCAACCCTAACCCTAACCCTAACCCTAACCCTAACCCTAACACCAACCCTAACCCTAATCCTAACCCTAACCCTAACCCTAATCCTAACACTAACCCTAACCCTAACCCTAACCCTAACACCAACCCTAACCCTAACCCTAACCCTAACTCTATACCTAACACCAACCCTAAACCTAACCCTAACCCTAACCCTAACCCTAACTCCAACCCTAACCCTAACCCTAACCCTAACACCAACCCTAACCCTAATCCTAACCCTAACCCTAACCCTAACCCTAACACCAACCCTAACCGTAACCCTAACCCTCACCCTAACCCTAAACCTAACACCAACCCTAACCCTAACCCTAACCCTAACCCTAACACCAACACTAACCCAAACCCTAACCCTAAACCCTAATCCTAACCCTAACCCCAACCCTAACCCTAACCCTAACCCTAACCCTAACCCTAACCCTATACCTAACACCAACCCTAACCCTAACCCTAACCCTAACCCTAACACCAACCCTAACCCTAACCCTAACCCTAAACCCTAATCCTAACCCTAACCCTAACCCTAACCCTAAACCTAACACCAACCCTAAACCTAACCCTAACCCTAACCCTAACACAAACCCTAACCCTAACCCTAACCCTAAACCCTAATCCTAACCCTAACCCTAACCCTAACCCTAACCCTAACTAGGGCAAGTTGTACTGGTCAGCGAAGGGCAAGTTCTAGGCCTCGGACTAGAAGGAGCCATGGGCGTTGGTCTAGGGCCCGAGCTAGGGCTAGTGAGAGCGGTAGGCGTACCGCTGGGGTAGGCATAGGGCAAGGGGTGGGTGTCGAGTTAAACCTCGGAGTAGGCCTAGGGCCTGGAGTGGGAGCTGTGGCTAGTGGTAGGGTTGGGGGTGGGCCTATGGGTAGGGGGAGCTGTAGGGCCAGGGGTAGTGGTAGGACCAGAGGTAGTGCTAGGCGTAGGCCTAGGGCGAGGGGTAGTGCTCGGGGTAGGGTTAGTTGAAGGGCTAGTGTTTGGCAGAGGCCCACGGGCAGTGTTAGGGTTAGAACTCATGTTAAGCCTAGGACTAGTGGTAGTGGTAGGGGTTGGCCGAGGACTAGGGGTAGGTGTCACGAAATGGCTCCGGGTAGTCCTAGGACTCCGAACGGATGTAGGGCTGATTAGGGTTTGGCTAATGGTGGATCCAGGGTGATTTCGTAAGACACGGGTTAGTGCTCTGGCTATAGGTAGGGCAAGGTGTACCGGTTGTCGACGGGCAAGTGCTAGGCTTCGGACTAGAGTGAGCACTGGGCGTTGGTCTAGGGCCCGAGGTAGGGCTAGTGGGAGCGGTAGGCGTAGCGCTGGGGTAGGCAAAGGGCAAGGGGTGGGTGTCGGGGTAAACCTTGGAGTAGGCTAGGACCAGGAGTGGGAGCTGTGGCTAGGGGTAGGGATGGGGGTGGGCCTATGGGTAGGGGGAGCTGTAGGGACAGGGGTAGGGGTAGGACCAGAGGTAGTGCTAGGCGTATGCCTAGGGCGAGGGGTAGTGCTCGGGGTAACCTAACCCTAAACCTAACCCTAACACTAACCCTAACCCTAACCCGAACCCTAACACCAACCCTAACCCAAACCCTAACCCTAACCCTATACCTAACGCCAACCCTAACCCTAACCCTAACCCTAACCCTAACACCAACCCTAACCCTAACCCTAACCCTAACCCTAACACCAACCCTAAACCTAAACCTAACCCTAACCCTAACACCAACCCTAACCCTAATCCTAACCCTAACCCTAACCTAACACCAACCCTAACCCTAACCCTAACCCTAACCCTAACACCAACCCTAACCCTAACCCTAACCCTAACCCTGTGCCTAACACGAACCCTAACCCTAACCCTAACCCTAACACCAACCCTAACCCTAACCCTAACCCTAACCCTAAACCTAACACCAACCCTAACCCTATCCCAAACACTAACCCTAACACCAACCCTAACCCTAACCCTAACCCTAACCCTAACACCAACCCTAACCCTAACCCTAACCCTAACTCTAACCCTAACCCTAACCCTAACACCAACCCTAACCCTAACCCTAACCCTAACCCTAACACCAACCCTAACCCTAACCCTAACCCTAACTCTAACCCTAACCCTAACCCTAACACCAACCCTAACCCTAACCCTAACCCTAACCCTAACACAAATCCTAACCCTAATCCTAACCCTAACCCTAAACCTAACCCTAACCCTAACCCTAACCCTAACACCAACCCTAACCCTAACCCTAACCCTAAAACCAACCCTAACCCTAATCCTAACCCTAACCCTAACCCTAACACTAACCCTAACCCTAACCCTAACCCTAACCCTAACACCAACCCTAACCCTAACCCTAAACCTAACACCAACCCTAACCCTAACCCAAACAATAAACCTAACACCAACCCTAACCCTAACACTAACCCTAACCCTAACACCAACCCTAACCCTAACTCTAACCCTAACGCTAACCCTAACACCAACCCTAACCCTAACCCTAACCCTAACCCTAACCCTAACACCAACCCTAACCCTAATCCTAACCCTAACCCTAACCCTAACACCAACCCTAACCCTAACCCTAACCCTAACACCAACCCTAACCCTAACCCTAACCCTAACCCTAACCCTATGCCTAACACCAACACTAACCCTAACCCTAACCCTAATCCTAACACCAACCCTAACCCTAATCCTAACCCTAACCCTATCCCTAACCCTAACACTAACCCTAACCCTAACCCTAACCCTAACACCAACCCTAACCCTAACCCTAACCCTATACCTAACACCAACCCTAAACCTAACCCTAACCCTAACCCTAACACCAACCCTAACCCTAATCCTAACCCTAACCCTAACCGTAAACCTAACCCTAACACCAACCCTAACCCTAACCCTAACCCTAACCCTAAACCTAAACCTAACACCAACCCTAACCCTAACCCTAACCCTAACCATAACACCAAACCTAACCCTAACCCTAACCCTAAACCCTAATCCTAACCCTAACCCTAACCCTAACCCTAACACTAACCCTAACCCTAACCCTAAACCCAACCCTAACCCTAACCCTAACCCTAACCCTAACCCTATATCTAACACCAACCCTAACCCTAACCCTAACCCTAACCCTAACACCAACCCTAACCCTAACCCTAAACCTAACACAAACCCTAACCCTAATCCTAACCCTAACCCTAACCCTAACCCTAACACCAACCCTAACCGTAACCCTAACCCTAACTCTAAACCTAACACCAACCCTAACCCTAACCCTAACCCTAACACCAACCCTAACCCTAACCCTAACCCTAAACCCTAATCCTAACCCTAACCCTAACCCTAACCCTAACAAGGGCAAGTTGTACTGGTCAGCGATGGGCAAGTTCTAGGCCTCGGACTAGAAGGAGCCATGGGCGTTGGTCTAGGGCCCGAGCTAGGGCTAGTGAGAGCGGTAGGCGTAGCGCTGGGGTAGGCATAGGGCAAGGGGTGGGTGTCGAGGTAAACCTCGGAGTAGGCCTAGGGCCAGGAGTGGGAGCTGTGGCTAGTGGTAGGATTGGGGGTGGGCCTATGGGTAGGGGGAGCTGTAGGGCCAGGGGTAGTGGTAGGACCAGAGGTAGTGCTAGGCGTAGGCCTAGGGCGAGGGGTAGTGCTCGGGGTAGGGTTAGTTGAAGGGCTAGTGTTTGGCAGAGGCCCACGGGTAGTGTTAGGGTTAGAACTCATGTTAAGCCTAGGACTAGTGGTAGTGGTAGGGGTTGGCCGAGGACTAGGGGTAGGTGTCACGAAATGGCTCCGGGTAGTCCTAGGACTCCGAACGGATGTAGGGCTGATTAGGGTGTGGCTAATGGTGGGTCCAGGGTGATTTCGTAAGACACGGGTTAGTGCTCTGGCTATAGGTAGGGCAAGGTGTACCGGTTGGCGACGGGCAAGTGCTAGGCTTCGGACTAGAGTGAGCACTGGGCGTTGGTCTAGGGCCCGAGGTAGGGCTAGTGTGAGCGGTAGGCGTAGCGCTGGGGTAGGCAAAGGGCAAGGGGTGGGTGTCGGGGTAAACCTCGGAGTAGGCCTAGGACCAGGAGTGGGAGCTGTGGCTAGGGGTAGGGATGGGGGTGGGCCTATGGGTAGGGGGAGCTGTAGGGACAGGGGTAGGGGTAGGACCAGAGGTAGTGCTAGGCGTAGGCCTAGGGCGAGGGGTAGTGCTCGGGGTAACCTAACCCTAACCCTAACCCTAACCCTAACACTAACCCTAACCCTAACCCTAACCCTAACACCAACCCTAACCCTAACCTTAACCCTAACCCTATACCTAACGCCAACCCTAACCCTAACCCTAACCCTAACCCTAACACCAACCCTAACCCTAACCCTAACCCTAACACCAACCCTAACCCTAACCCTAACCCTAAACCCTAATCCTAACCCTAACCCTAACCCTAACCCTAACCCTAACAAGGGCAAGTTGTACTGGTCAGCGACGGGCAAGTTCTAGACCTCGGACTAGAAGGAGCCATGGGCGTTGGTCTAGGGCCCGAGCTAGGGCTAGTGAGAGCGGTAGGCGTAGCGCTGGGGTAGGCATAGGGCAAGGGGTGGGTGTCGAGGTAAACCTCGGAGTAGGCCTAGGGCCAGGAGTGGTAGCTGTGGCTAGTGGTAGGATTGGGGGTGGGCCTATGGGTAGGGGGAGCTGTAGGGCCAGGGGTAGTGGTAGGACCAGAGGTAGTGCTAGGCGTAGGCCTAGGGCGAGGGGTAGTGCTCGGGGTAGGGTTAGTTGAAGGGCTAGTGTTTGGCAGAGGCCCACGGGCAGTGTTAGGGTTAGAACTCATGTTAAGCCTAGGACTAGTGGTAGTGGTAGGGGTTGGCCGAGGACTAGGGGTAGGTGTCACGAAATGGCTCCGGGTAGTCCTAGGACTCCGAACGGATGTAGGGCTGATTAGGGTGTGGCTAATGGTGGGTCCAGGGTGATTTCGTAAGACACGGGTTAGTGCTCTGGCTATAGGTAGGGCAAGGTGTACCGGTTGGCGACGGGCAAGTGCTAGGCTTCGGACTAGAGTGAGCACTGGGCGTTGGTCTAGGGCCCGAGGTAGGGCTAGTGGGAGCGGTAGGCGTAGCGCTGGGGTAGGCAAAGGGCAAGGGGTGGGTGTCGGGGTAAACCTCGGAGTAGGCTTAGGACCAGGAGTGGGAGATGTGGCTAGGGGTAGGGATGGGGGTGGGCCTATGGGTAGGGGGAGCTGTAGGGACAGGGGTAGGGGTAGGACCAGAGGTAGTGCTAGGCGTAGGCCTAGGGCGAGGGGTAGTGCTCGGGGTAACCTAACCCTAACCCTAACCCTAACCCTAACACTAACCCTAACCCTAACCCTAACCCTAACACCAACCCTAACCCTAACCCTAACCCTAACCCTATACCTAACGCCAACCCTAACCCTAACCCTAACCCTAACCCTAACACCAACCCTAACCCTAACCCTAACCCTAACCCTAACCCTAACACCAACCCTAAACCTAAACCTAACCCTAACCCTAACACCAACCCTAACCCTAATCCTAACCCTAACTTTAACCCAAACACCAACCCTAACCCTAACCCTAAACCTAACCCTAACACCAACCCTAACCCTAACCATAATCCTAACCCTTTGCCTAACACGAACCCTAACCCTAACCCTAACCCTAACACCAACCCTAACCCTAACCCTAACCCTAACCCTAAACCTAACACCAACCCTAACCCTAACCCAAACACTAACCCTAACACCAACCCTAACCCTAACCCTAACCCTAACCCTAACACCAACCCTAACCCTAACCCTAACCCTAACTCTAACCCTAACCCTAACCCTAACACCAACCCTAACCCTAACCCTAACCCTAACCCTAACACCAACCCTAACCCTAACCCTAACCCTAATTCTAACCCTAACCCTAACACCAACCCTAACCCTAACACTAACCCTAACCCTAACCCTAACCCTAACCCTAACACCAACCCTAACCCTAACCCTAACCCTAACCCTAACCCTAACCCTAACACCAACCCTAAACCTAACCCTAACCCTAAACCTAAACCTAACACCAACCCTAACCCTAACCCAAACCCTAACCCTAACACCAACCCTAACCCTAACCCTAACCCTAACCCTAACACCAACCCTAACCCTAACCCTAACCCTAACTCTAACCCTAACCCTAACCCTAACACCAACCCTAACCCTAACCCTAACCCTAACCCTAACACAAATCCTAACCCTAATCCTAACCCTAATCCTAACCCTAACCCTAACCCTAACCCTAACACCAACCCTAACCCTAACCCTAACCCTAACCCTAACACAAATCCTAACCCTAATCCTAACCCTAACACTAACCCTAACCCTAACCCTAACCCTAACCCTAACCCTAACACCAACCCTAACACTAACACTAACCCTAACCCTAACCCTAACACCAACCCTAAACCTAAACCTAACCCTAACCCTAACACCAACCCTAACCCTAACCCTAACCCTAACCCTAACCCTAACCCTAACACCAACCCTAACCCTAACCCTAACCCTAAACCTGAACCTAACACCAACCCTAACCCTAACTCAAACCCTAACCCTAACACCAACCCTAACCCTAACCCTAACCTTAACTCTAACCCTAAAACATACCCTAACCCTAACCCTAACCCTAACTCTAACCCTAACCCTAACCCTAACACCAACCCTAACCCTAACCCTAACCCTAACCCTAACACAAATCCAAACCCTAATCCTAACCCTAACCCTAACCCTAACCGTAACCCTAACCCTAACCCTAACACCAACCCTAACCCTAACCCTAACCCTAACACCAACCCTAACCCTAATCTTAACCCTAACCCTAAATCTAACACCAACCCTAACCCTAACCCTAACCCTAACCCTAACCCTAACAGCAACCCTAACCCTAACCCTAACCCTAACCCTAACCCTATGCCTAACACGAACCCTAACCCTAACCCTAACCCTAACACCAACCCTAACCCTAACCCTAACCCTAAACCTAACACCAACCCTAACCCTAACCCTAACCCTAACCCTAACCCTAACACCAACCCTAACCCTAATCCTAACCCTAACCCTAACCCTAATCCTAACACTAACCCTAACCCTAACCCTAACCCTAACACCAACCCTAACCCTAACCCTAACCCTAACCCTATACCTAACACCAACCCTAAACCTAACCCTAACCCTAACCCTAACCCTAACTCCAACCCTAACCCTAACCCTAACCCTAACACCAACCCTAACCCTAATCCTAACCCTAACCCTAACCCTAACCCTAACACCAACCCTAACCGTAACCCTAACCCTCACCCTAACCCTAAACCTAACACCAACCCTAACCCTAACCCTAACCCTAACCCTAACACCAACGCTAACCCAAACCCTAACCCTAAACCCTAATCCTAACCCTAACCCTAACCCTAACCCTAACACTAACCCTAACCCTAACCCTAACCCCAACCCTAACCCTAACCCTAACCCTAACCCTAACCCTATACCTAACACCAACCCTAACCCTAACTCTAACCCTAACCCTAACACCAACCCTAACCCTAACCCTAACCCTAAACCCTAATCCTAACCCTAACCCTAACCCTAACCCTAAACCTAACACCAACCCTAAACCTAACCCTAACCCTAACCCTAACACCAACCCTAACACTAACCCTAACCCTAAACCCTAATCCTAACCCTAACCCTAACCCTAACCCTAACCCTAACTAGGGCAAGTTGTACTGGTCAGCGAAGGGCAAGATCTAGGCCTCGGACTAGAAGGAGCCATGGGCGTTGGTCTAGGGCCCGAGCTAGGGCTAGTGAGAGCGGTAGGCGTACCACTGGGGTAGGCATAGGGCAAGGGGTGGGTGTCGAGTTAAACCTCGGAGTAGGCCTAGGGCCTGGAGTGGGAGCTGTAGCTAGTGGTAGGGTTGGGGGTGGGCCTATGGGTAGGGGGAGCTGTAGGGCCAGGGGTAGTGGTAGGACCAGAGGTAGTGCTAGGCGTAGGCCTAGGGCGAGGGGTAGTGCTCGGGGTAGGGTTAGTTGAAGGGCTAGTGTTTGGCAGAGGCCCACGGGCAGTGTTAGGGTTAGAACTCATGTTAAGCCTAGGACTAGTGGTAGTGGTAGGGGTTGGCCGAGGACTAGGGGTAGGTGTCACGAAATGGCTCCGGGTAGTCCTAGGACTCCGAACGGATGTAGGGCTGATTAGGGTTTGGCTAATGGTGGATCCAGGGTGATTTCGTAAGACACGGGTTAGTGCTCTGGCTATAGGTAGGGCAAGGTGTACCGGTTGTCGACGGGCAAGTGCTAGGCTTCGGACTAGAGTGAGCACTGGGCGTTGGTCTAGGGCCCGAGGTAGGGCTAGTGGGAGCGGTAGGCGTAGCGCTGGGGTAGGCAAAGGGCAAGGGGTGGGTGTCGGGGTAAACCTCGGAGTAGGCCTAGGACCAGGAGTGGGAGCTGTGGCTAGGGGTAGGGATGGGGGTGGGCCTATGGGTAGGGGGAGCTGTAGGGACAGGGGTAGGGGTAGGACCAGAGGTAGTGCTAGGCGTAGGCCTAGGGCGAGGGGTAGTGCTCGGGGTAACCTAACCCTAAACCTAACCCTAACACTAACCCTAACCCTAACCCGAACCCTAACACCAACCCTAACCCAAACCCTAACCCTAACCCTATACCTAACGCCAACCCTAACCCTAACCCTAACCCTAACCCTAACACCAACCCTAACCCTAACCCTAACCCTAACCCTAACACCAACCCTAAACCTAAACCTAACCCTAACCCTAACACCAACCCTAACCCTAATCCTAACCCTAACCCTACCCTAACACCAACCCTAACCCTAACCCTAACCCTAACCCTAACACCAACCCTAACCCTAACCCTAACCCTAACCCTAACCCTGTGCCTAACACGAACCCTAACCCTAACCCTAACCCTAACACCAACCCTAACCCTAACCCTAACCCTAACCCTAAACCTAACACCAACCCTAACCCTAACCCAAACACTAACCCTAACACCAACCCTAACCCTAACCCTAACCCTAACCCTAACACCAACCCTAACCCTAACCCTAACCCTAACCCTAACCCTAACACCAACCCTAACCCTAATCCTAACCCTAACCCTAACCCTAATCCTAACACTAACCCTAACCCTAACCCTAACCCTAACACCAACCCTAACCCTAACCCTAACCCTAACCCTATACCTAACACCAACCCTAAACCTAACCCTAACCCTAACCCTAACCCTAACTCCAACCCTAACCCTAACCCTAACCCTAACACCAACCCTAACCCTAATCCTAACCCTAACCCTAACCCTAACCCTAACACCAACCCTAACCGTAACCCTAACCCTCACCCTAACCCTAAACCTAACACCAACCCTAACCCTAACCCTAACCCTAACCCTAACACCAACGCTAACCCAAACCCTAACCCTAAACCCTAATCCTAACCCTAACCCTAACCCTAACCCTAACACTAACCCTAACCCTAACCCTAACCCCAACCCTAACCCTAACCCTAACCCTAACCCTAACCCTATACCTAACACCAACCCTAACCCTAACCCTAACCCTAACCCTAACACCAACCCTAACCCTAACCCTAACCCTAAACCCTAATCCTAACCCTAACCCTAACCCTAACCCTAAACCTAACACCAACCCTAAACCTAACCCTAACCCTAACCCTAACACCAACCCTAACACTAACCCTAACCCTAAACCCTAATCCTAACCCTAACCCTAACCCTAACCCTAACCCTAACTAGGGCAAGTTGTACTGGTCAGCGAAGGGCAAGATCTAGGCCTCGGACTAGAAGGAGCCATGGGCGTTGGTCTAGGGCCCGAGCTAGGGCTAGTGAGAGCGGTAGGCGTACCACTGGGGTAGGCATAGGGCAAGGGGTGGGTGTCGAGTTAAACCTCGGAGTAGGCCTAGGGCCTGGAGTGGGAGCTGTAGCTAGTGGTAGGGTTGGGGGTGGGCCTATGGGTAGGGGGAGCTGTAGGGCCAGGGGTAGTGGTAGGACCAGAGGTAGTGCTAGGCGTAGGCCTAGGGCGAGGGGTAGTGCTCGGGGTAGGGTTAGTTGAAGGGCTAGTGTTTGGCAGAGGCCCACGGGCAGTGTTAGGGTTAGAACTCATGTTAAGCCTAGGACTAGTGGTAGTGGTAGGGGTTGGCCGAGGACTAGGGGTAGGTGTCACGAAATGGCTCCGGGTAGTCCTAGGACTCCGAACGGATGTAGGGCTGATTAGGGTTTGGCTAATGGTGGATCCAGGGTGATTTCGTAAGACACGGGTTAGTGCTCTGGCTATAGGTAGGGCAAGGTGTACCGGTTGTCGACGGGCAAGTGCTAGGCTTCGGACTAGAGTGAGCACTGGGCGTTGGTCTAGGGCCCGAGGTAGGGCTAGTGGGAGCGGTAGGCGTAGCGCTGGGGTAGGCAAAGGGCAAGGGGTGGGTGTCGGGGTAAACCTCGGAGTAGGCCTAGGACCAGGAGTGGGAGCTGTGGCTAGGGGTAGGGATGGGGGTGGGCCTATGGGTAGGGGGAGCTGTAGAAACAGGGGTAGGGGTAGGACCAGAGGTAGTGCTAGGCGTAGGCCTAGGGCGAGGGGTAGTGCTCGGGGTAACCTAACCCTAAACCTAACCCTAACACTAACCCTAACCCTAACCCGAACCCTAACACCAACCCTAAGCCAAACCCTAACCCTAACCCTATACCTAACGCCAACCCTAACCCTAACCCTAACCCTAACCCTAACACCAACCCTAACCCTAACCCTAACCCTAACCCTAACACCAACCCTAAACCTAAACCTAACCCTAACCCTAACACCAACCCTAACCCTAATCCTAACCCTAACCCTACCCTAACACCAACCCTAACCCTAACCCTAACCCTAACCCTAACACCAACCCTAACCCTAACCCTAACCCTAACCCTAACCCTGTGCCTAACACGAACCCTAACCCTAACCCTAACCCTAACACCAACCCTAACCCTAACCCTAACCCTAACCCTAAACCTAACACCAACCCTAACCCTAACCCAAACACTATCCCTAACACCAACCCTAACCCTAACCCTAACCCTAACCCTAACACCAACCCTAACCCTAACCCTAACCCTAACTCTAACACTAACCCTAACCCTAACACCAACCCTAACCCTAACCCTAACCCTAACCCTAACACCAACCCTAACCCTAACCCTAACCCTAACTCTAACCCTAACCCTAACCCTAACACCAACCCTAACCCTAACCCTAACCCTAACCCTAACACAAATCCTAACCCTAATCCTAACCCTAACCCTAAACCTAACCCTAACCCTAACCCTAACCCTAACACCAACCCTAACCCTAACCCTAACCCTAAAACCAACCCTAACCCTAATCCTAACCCTAACCCTAACCCTAACACTAACCCTAACCCTAACCCTAACCCTAACACCAACCCTAACCCTAACCCTAACCCTAACCCTAACCCTATACCTAACACCAACCCTAACACTAACCCTAACCCTAACCCTAACCCTAACCGTAACCCTAACCCTAACCCTAAACCTAAACCAAACACCAACCCTAACCCTAACCCTAACCCTAACCCTAACACCAACCCTAATCCTACCCTAACCCTAAACCCTAATCCTAACCCTAAACCTAACCCTAACCCTAACCCTAACAAGGGAAAGTTGTACTGGTCAGCGTCGGGCAAGTTCTAGGCCTCGGACTAGAAGGAGCCATGGGCGTTGGTCTAGGGCCCGAGCTAGGGCTAGTGAGAGCGGTACACGTAGCGCTGGGGTAGGCATAGGGCAAGGGGTGGGTGTCGAGGTAAACCTCGGAGTAGGCTTTGGCCCAGGAGTTGGAGTTGTGGCTAGGGGTAGGGATGGGGGTGGGCCTATGGGTAGGGGGAGCTGTAGGGACAGGGGTAGTGGTAGGACCAGAGGTAGTGCTAGGCGTAGGCCTAGGGCGAGGGGTAGTGCTCAGGGTAACCTAACCCTAACCCTAACCCTAACCCAAACACTAACCATAACACCAACCCTAACCCTAACCCTAACCCTAACCCTAACACCAACCCTAACCCTAACCCTAACCCTAACTCTAACCCTAACCCTAACCCTAACACCAACCCTAACCCTAACCCTAACCCTAACCCTAACACCAACCCTAACCCTAACCCTAAACCTAACACCAACCCTAACCCTAACCCAAACAATAAACCTAACACCAACCCTAACCCTAACACTAACCCTAACCCTAACACCAACCCTAACCCTAACTCTAACCCTAACGCTAACCCTAACACCAACCCTAACCCTAACCCTAACCCTAACACCAACCCTAACCCTAATCCTAACCCTAACCCTAACCCTAACACCAACCCTAACCCTAACCCTAACCCTAACCCTAACACCAACCCTAACCCTAACCCTAACCCTAACCCTAACCCTATGCCTAACACCAACACTAACCCTAACCCTAACCCTAATCCTAACACCAACCCTAACCCTAATCCTAACCCTAACCCTATCCCTAACCCTAACACTAACCCTAACCCTAACCCTAACCCTAACACCAACCCTAACCCTAACCCTAACCCTATACCTAACACCAACCCTAAACCTAACCCTAACCCTAACCCTAACACCAACCCTAACCCTAATCCTAACCCTAACCCTAACCGTAAACCTAACCCTAACACCAACCCTAACCCTAACCCTAACCCTAACCCTAACCCTAAACCTAAACCTAACACCAAACCTAACCCTAACCCTAACCCTAACCATAACCCAAACCTAAACCTAACCCTAACCCTAAACCCTAATCCTAACCCTAACCCTAACCCTAACCCTAACACTAACCCTAACCCTAACCCTAAACCCAACCCTAACCCTAACCCTAACCCTAACCCTAACCCTATATCTAACACCAACCCTAACCCTAACCCTAACCCTAACCCTAACACCAACCCTAACCCTAACCCTAAACCTAACACAAACCCTAACCCTAATCCTAACCCTAACCCTAACCCTAACCCTAACACCAACCCTAACCGTAACCCTAACCCTAACTCTAAACCTAACACCAACCCTAACCCTAACCCTAACCCTAACACCAACCCTAACCCTAACCCTAACCCTAAACCCTAATCCTAACCCTAACCCTAACCCTAACCCTAACCCTAACAAGGGCAAGTTGTACTGGTCAGCGACGGGCAAGTTCTAGGCCTCGGACTAGAAGGAGCCATGGGCGTTGGTCTAGGGCCCGAGCTAGGGCTAGTGAGAGCGGTAGGCGTAGCGCTGGGGTAGGCATAGGGCAAGGGGTGGGTGTCGAGGTAAACCTCGGAGTAGGCCTAGGGCCAGGAGTGGGAGCTGTGGCTAGTGGTAGGATTGGGGGTGGGCCTATGGGTAGGGGGAGCTGTAGGGCCAGGGGTAGTGGTAGGACCAGAGGTAGTGCTAGGCGTAGGCCTAGGGCGAGGGGTAGTGCTCGGGGTAGGGTTAGTTGAAGGGCTAGTGTTTGGCAGAGGCCCACGGGCAGTGTTAGGGTTAGAACTCATGTTAAGCCTAGGACTAGTGGTAGTGGTAGGGGTTGGCCGAGGACTAGGGGTAGGTGTCACGAAATGGCTCCGGGTAGTCCTAGGACTCCGAACGGATGTAGGGCTGATTAGGGTGTGGCTAATGGTGGGTCCAGGGTGATTTCGTAAGACACGGGTTAGTGCTCTGGCTATAGGTAGGGCAAGGTGTACCGGTTGGCGACGGGCAAGTGCTAGGCTTCGGACTAGAGTGAGCACTGGGCGTTGGTCTAGGGCCCGAGGTAGGGCTAGTGTGAGCGGTAGGCGTAGCGCTGGGGTAGGCAAAGGGCAAGGGGTGGGTGTCGGGGTAAACCTCGGAGTAGGCCTAGGACCAGGAGTGGGAGCTGTGGCTAGGGGTAGGGATGGGGGTGGGCCTATGGGTATGGGGAGCTGTAGGGACAGGGGTAGGGGTAGGACCAGAGGTAGTGCTAGGCGTAGGCCTAGGGCGAGGGGTAGTGCTCGGGGTAACCTAACCCTAACCCTAACCCTAACCCTAACACTAACCCTAACCCTAACCCTAACCCTAACACCAACCCTAACCCTAACCCTAACCCTAACCCTATACCTAACGCCAACCCTAACCCTAACCCTAACCCTAACCCTAACACCAACCCTAACCCTAACCCTAACCCTAACACCAACCCTAACCCTAACCCTAACACCAACCCTAACCCTAACCCTAACCCTAACCCTAACCCTAACACCAAACCTAACCCTAACCCTAACCCTAACCCTATGCCTAACACGAACCCTAACCCTAAACCTAACCCTAACCCTAACACCAACCCTAACCCTAATCCTAACCCTAACCCTAACCCTAACCCTAACACTAACCCTAATCCTAACCCTAACCCTAACACCAACCCTAACCCTAACCCTAACCCTAACCCTAACCCTATACCTAACACCAACCCTAACCATAACCCTAACCCTAACCCTAACCCTAACCCTAACCGTAACCCTAACCCTAACCCTAAACCTAAACCAAACACCAACCCTAACCCTAACCCTAACCCTAACACCAACCCTATCCCTAACCCTAACCCTAACCCTATACCTAACGCCAACCCTAACCCTAACCCTAACCCTAACCCTAACACCAACCCTAACCCTAACCCTAACCCTAACCCTAACCCTAACACCAACCCTAACCCTAACCCTAACCCTAAAACCAACCCTAACCCTAATCCTAACCCTAACCCTAACCCTAACACTAACCCTAACCCTAACCCTAACCCTAACACCAACCCTAACCCTAACCCTAACCCTAACCCTAACCCTATACCTAACACCAACCCTAACACTAACCCTAACCCTAACCCTAACCCTAACCGTAACCCTAACCCTAACCCTAAACCTAAACCAAACACCAACCCTAACCCTAACCCTAACCCTAACCCTAACACCAACCCTAATCCTAACCCTAACCCTAAACCCTAATCCTAACCCTAAACCTAACCCTAACCCTAACCCTAACAAGGGAAAGTTGTACTGGTCAGCGTCGGGCAAGTTCTAGGCCTCGGACTAGAAGGAGCCATGGGCGTTGGTCTAGGGCCCGAGCTAGGGCTAGTGAGAGCGGTACACGTAGCGCTGGGGTAGGCATAGGGCAAGGGGTGGGTGTCGAGGTAAACCTCGGAGTAGGCTTTGGCCCAGGAGTTGGAGTTGTGGCTAGGGGTAGGGATGGGGGTGGGCCTATGGGTAGGGGGAGCTGTAGGGACAGGGGTAGTGGTAGGACTAGAGGTAGTGCTAGGCGTAGGCCTAGGGCGAGGGGTAGTGCTCAGGGTAACCTAACCCTAACCCTAACCCTAACCCAAACACTAACCATAACACCAACCCTAACCCTAACCCTAACCCTAAACCTAACACCAACCCTAACCCTAACCCAAACAATAAACCTAACACCAACCCTAACCCTAACACTAACCCTAACCCTAACACCAACCCTAACCCTAACTCTAACCCTAACGCTAACCCTAACACCAACCCTAACCCTAACCCTAACCCTAACACCAACCCTAACCCTAATCCTAACCCTAACCCTAACCCTAACACCAACCCTAACCCTAACCCTAACCCTAACCCTAACACCAACCCTAACCCTAACCCTAACCCTAACCCTAACCCTATGCCTAACACCAACACTAACCCTAACCCTAACCCTAATCCTAACACCAACCCTAACCCTAATCCTAACCCTAACCCTATCCCTAACCCTAACACTAACCCTAACCCTAACCCTAACCCTAACACCAACCCTAACCCTAACCCTAACCCTATACCTAACACCAACCCTAAACCTAACCCTAACCCTAACCCTAACACCAACCCTAACCCTAATCCTAACCCTAACCCTAACCGTAAACCTAACCCTAACACCAACCCTAACCCTAACCCTAACCCTAACCCTAACCCTAAACCTAAACCTAACACCAAACCTAACCCTAACCCTAACCCTAACCATAACACCAAACCTAAACCTAACCCTAACCCTAAACCCTAATCCTAACCCTAACCCTAACCCTAACCCTAACACTAACCCTAACCCTAACCCTAAACCCAACCCTAACCCTAACCCTAACCCTAACCCTAACCCTATATCTAACACCAACCCTAACCCTAACCCTAACCCTAACCCTAACACCAACCCTAACCCTAACCCTAAACCTAACACAAACCCTAACCCTAATCCTAACCCTAACCCTAACCCTAACCCTAACACCAACCCTAACCGTAACCCTAACCCTAACTCTAAACCTAACACCAACCCTAACCCTAACCCTAACCCTAACACCAACCCTAACCCTAACCCTAACCCTAAACCCTAATCCTAACCCTAACCCTAACCCTAACCCTAACCCTAACAAGGGCAAGTTGTACTGGTCAGCGACGGGCAAGTTCTAGGCCTCGGACTAGAAGGAGCCATGGGCGTTGGTCTAGGGCCCGAGCTAGGGCTAGTGAGAGCGGTAGGCGTAGCGCTGGGGTAGGCATAGGGCAAGGGGTGGGTGTCGAGGTAAACCTCGGAGTAGGCCTAGGGCCAGGAGTGGGAGCTGTGGCTAGTGGTAGGATTGGGGGTGGGCCTATGGGTAGGGGGAGCTGTAGGGCCAGGGGTAGTGGTAGGACCAGAGGTAGTGCTAGGCGTAGGCCTAGGGCGAGGGGTAGTGCTCGGGGTAGGGTTAGTTGAAGGGCTAGTGTTTGGCAGAGGCCCACGGGCAGTGTTAGGGTTAGAACTCATGTTAAGCCTAGGACTAGTGGTAGTGGTAGGGGTTGGCCGAGGACTAGGGGTAGGTGTCACGAAATGGCTCCGGGTAGTCCTAGGACTCCGAACGGATGTAGGGCTGATTAGGGTGTGGCTAATGGTGTGTCCAGGGTGATTTCGTAAGACACGGGTTAGTGCTCTGGCTATAGGTAGGGCAAGGTGTACCGGTTGGCGACGGGCAAGTGCTAGGCTTCGGACTAGAGTGAGCACTGGGCGTTGGTCTAGGGCCCGAGGTAGGGCTAGTGTGAGCGGTAGGCGTAGCGCTGGGGTAGGCAAAGGGCAAGGGGTGGGTGTCGGGGTAAACCTCGGAGTAGGCCTAGGACCAGGAGTGGGAGCTGTGGCTAGGGGTAGGGATGGGGGTGGGCCTATGGGTATGGGGAGCTGTAGGGACAGGGGTAGGGGTAGGACCAGAGGTAGTGCTAGGCGTAGGCCTAGGGCGAGGGGTAGTGCTCGGGGTAACCTAACCCTAACCCTAACCCTAACCCTAACACTAACCCTAACCCTAACCCTAACCCTAACACCAACCCTAACCCTAACCCTAACCCTAACCCTATACCTAACGCCAACCCTAACCCTAACCCTAACCCTAACCCTAACACCAACCCTAACCCTAACCCTAACCCTAACACCAACCCTAACCCTAACCCTAACCCTAAACCCTAATCCTAACCCTAACCCTAACCCTAACCCTAACAAGGGCAAGTTGTACTGGTCAGCGACGGGCAAGTTCTAGACCTCGGACTAGAAGGAGCCATGGGCGTTGGTCTAGGGCCCGAGCTAGGGCTAGTGAGAGCGGTAGGCGTAGCGCTGGGGTAGGCATAGGGCAAGGGGTGGGTGTCGAGGTAAACCCCGGAGTAGGCCTAGGGCCAGGAGTGGTAGCTGTGGCTAGTGGTAGGATTGGGGGTGGGCCTATGGGTAGGGGGAGCTGTAGGGCCAGGGGTAGTGGTAGGACCAGAGGTAGTGCTAGGCGTAGGCCTAGGGCGATGGGTAGTGCTCGGGGTAGGGTTAGTTGAAGGGCTAGTGTTTGGCAGAGGCCCACGGGCAGTGTTAGGGTTAGAACTCATGTTAAGCCTAGGACTAGTGGTAGTGGTAGGGGTTGGCCGAGGACTAGGGGTAGGTGTCACGAAATGGCTCCGGGTAGTCCTAGGACTCCGAACGGATGTAGGGCTGATTAGGGTGTGGCTAATGGTGGGTCCAGGGTGATTTCGTAAGACACGGGTTAGTGCTCTGGCTATAGGTAGGGCAAGGTGTACCGGTTGGCGACGGGCAAGTGCTAGGCTTCGGACTAGAGTGAGCACTGGGCGTTGGTCTAGGGCCCGAGGTAGGGCTAGTGGGAGCGGTAGGCGTAGCGCTGGGGTAGGCAAAGGGCAAGGGGTGGGTGTCGGGGTAAACCTCGGAGTAGGCCTAGGACCAGGAGTGGGAGCTGTGGCTAGGGGTAGGGATGGGGGTGGGCCTATGGGTAGGGGGAGCTGTAGGGACAGGGCTAGGGGTAAGACCAGAGGTAGTGCTAGGCGTAGGTCTAGGGCGAGGGGTAGTGCTCGGGGTAACCTAACCCTAACCCTAACCCTAACCCTAACACTAACCCTAACCCTAACCCTAACACCAACCCTATCCCTAACCCTAACCCTAACCCTATACCTAACGCCAACCCTAACCCTAACCCTAACCCTAACCCTAACACCAACCCTAACCCTAACCCTAACCCTAACCCTAACCCTAACACCAACCCTAAACCTAAACCTAACCCTAACCCTAACACCAGCCCTAACCCTAATCCTAACCCTAACTTTAACCCAAACACCAACCCTAACCCTAACCCTAAACCTAACCCTAACACCAACCCTAACCCTAACCCTAACCCTAACCCTTTGCCTAACACGAACCCTAACCCTAACCCTAACCCTAACACCAACCCTAACCCTAACCCTAACCCTAACCCTAAACCTAACACCAACCCTAACCCTAACCCAAACACTAACCCTAACACCAACCCTAACCCTAACCCTAACCCTAACCCTAACACCAACCCTAACCCTAACCCTAACCCTAACTCTAACCCTAACCCTAACCCTAACACCAACCCTAACCCTAACCCTAACCCTAACCCTAACACCAACCCTAACCCTAACCCTAACCCTAATTCTAACCCTAACCCTAACACCAACCCTAACCCTAACACTAACCCTAACCCTAACCCTAACCCTAACACCAACCCTAACCCTAACCCTAACCCTAACCCTAACCCTAACCCTAACACCAACCCTAAACCTAACCCTAACCCTAAACCTAAACCTAACACCAAACCTAACCCTAACCCAAACCCTAAACCTAACACCAACCCTAACCCTAACCCTAACCCTAACCCTAACACCAACCCTAACCCTAACCCTAACCCTAACTCTAACCCTAACCCTAACCCTAACACCAACCCTAACCCTAACCCTAACCCTAACCCTAACACAAATCCTAACCCTAATCCTAACCCTAATCCTAACCCTAACCCTAACCCTAACCCTAACCCTAACCCTAACCCTAACACCAACCCTAACCCTAACCCTAACCCTAACACCAACCCTAACCCTAAACCTAACCCTAACCCTAACCCTAACACCAACCCTAACCCTAACCCTAACCCTAACCCTAACACCAACCCTAACCCTAACCCTAACCCTAACCCAAACCCTATGCCTAACACGAACCCTAACCCTAAACCTAACCCTAACCCTAACACCAACCCTAACCCTAATCCTAACCCTAACCCTAACCCTAACCCTAACACTAACCCTAACCCTAACCCTAACCCTAACACCAACCCTAACCCTAACCCTAACCCTAACCCTAACCCTATACCTAACACCAACCCTAACCCTAACCCTAACCCTAACCCTAACCCTAACCGTAACCCTAACCCTAACCCTAAACCTAAACCAAACACCAACCCTAACCCTAACCCTAACCCTAACCCTAACACCAACCCTAACCCTAACCCTAACCCTAACCCTAACCCTAACACCAACCCTAACCCTAACCCTAACCCTAACCCTAACCCTAACACCAAACCTAACCCTAACCCTAACCCTAACCCTATGCCTAACACGAACCCTAACCCTAAACCTAACCCTAACCCTAACACCAACCCTAACCCTAATCCTAACCCTAACCCTAACCCTAACCCTAACACTAACCCTAATCCTAACCCTAACCCTAACACCAACCCTAACCCTAACCCTAACCCTAACCCTAACCCTATACCTAACACCAACCCTAACCATAACCCTAACCCTAACCCTAACCCTAACCCTAACCGTAACCCTAACCCTAACCCTAAACCTAAACCAAACACCAACCCTAACCCTAACCCTAACCCTAACACCAACCCTAACCCTAACCCTAACCATAAACCCTAATCCT
>NW_027668825.1:0-21919 GCF_964194185.1 Rhinolophus hipposideros | reverse complement strand
AACCACAGAAGACCTACCAGTGATGAATACATTGACATCATGTGTCTGCTAATACAATACACTGAGAATGACACACATCACTTCTGTGATTCTCTGTACAAATATATATATATATATATGCATATATATTCATATACTTATATAATAAGTATATTATATATATACTTATATATATTATAAGTATACATATATATATTTGTATATATATAAACATATATATATTTGTATATACATATATATGTATAAACAGTTCTGTAATAAGGTTACAGGAGACATATCTAAAGTGAAGGACAGTCTACTAAATAATTGGTCAGTTCTCTTTAAATGTATCAAGGTCAAGAATGACAAAGGGAAAATGAAGAACGGGTCCAGATTAAGGTAGACTAAGAAGAGGTTAGACAACTAAATATATGTCTTCATAGGTTATTTTGGAAGAGAAAGGAGATACTAGTTATCAGTGGACAGAATTATAATGAGGTTTTTAGATTTGATAATACTATTTTATCAATATAAGTTTTCTCATTGTTATGATTGTAGTTATGAAAGTCATAAACAGTTGGGTAAACTCAGTCATACACACATCTTTGTACTATTTTTGTAACTTTTATACCTGAAGTTATTTCAAAATTAAAATTAAAAAACTGAGTTTGTTTTCTGGAACCTCAAAATGGTAATCACCCTCTGTAGTCTTTTGAAAGCATCTTTATATTTGTCATCTTCATGGACACAATGTGAACACTCAACTGTTATGTCTCCAGGAAGTGCTATTAGTAAACCTTAAAGTTAAAAGATTCACAATACTGTTAATGTGGAAGTCTGCAGATATCATTAAATGAGTTATATTATAATCGTCACACAGAGAAACCTTCAAACTTGCAATAATAAAATGGTTTTTTTAAATAACATGGGAAACCTTTTTTCTATGAAATAAATTTTTTCAAATTTATAATAGATGCTTTTGGATAAAGGCTTGATAATTATTTTTAATCTATGACTTTATTTTGCACATGTCTTATGGAGACATAATTTACATACAGTAAAATTCTATGAATTTTGAAAAATGCATAAAGTTACGTAACTAGCACAATAAAAGAACAGTCCATCACTGCCCAAAATTCCCTCACACTGACTATTTGTAGTCAGCTTTCTTTTTCAGTCCCACTCCTGGCAACTATTACATTGTTTTTATGTCTACAGTTTGTCTTTTCCAAAAACGGTTTCATTTAAGCGGAACCATATAATATTTAGTCCTCTGAATTTGGCTTGTTTCACTTCACATAAAGCATTTGAGAATCATCCATGTTGTTGCATATCAGGATTTCATTTCCTTTTATTGCTGACTAGAATTCATTATATGGATGCATCACTGTTTATTTATTCATTCACCAGTTGAAGATCATTTGGGTTGTCTCCAGTTTTCTCTTATTATGAATATAGGCACTAAAAAATGTGTGTAAAGTTTTTTGTGTGAGAATTATGATGATGGTAAAGTATGTCTTTAATGCTTTCAACTTCCCTGTTGGTAACATTCATTCAAGGCTCAATCTCTTTCCCCACCCATCACAGACTCTCTATCAGCCCAGATTGTGTGCCAGAAAATAAGTAAAGCATTAAATATGTGACCCCCTTACTGTGGATTGCTTTATCAGAGTATCCAAAGTCCTTTCAGAAATACCATAAACATATAGGTTACAAATTGTAGCCATTATTTTATTCCACACAATCATCTCTTCTACCTTTCATCTCAATTTATAGTGTATTTGTCTCCCTATTCCTTTTAGAGACTTTAGGATTCCCTTTCATTTAAACTTTTCTTAATATTCTCTAAGAAGTTACCAAATACTACTCACATAGTCTCATTATCTCAGCCTTATCTTTTCCTCCAGATTCATAGTCTACCTTTTTCTTCCTGCTTTGTTTATGGTTTGGGTGCTATTCAATCAAATAACAGCAATGACCTGGTCCTTCTGCCTGCAGTATCAACCGAGTCCACTCCTCCACAGCTTATTGAAATAAAGATCTTACCATTGTTCATCTATAAACAAGCTCCTTACAGTCCTCCATTGCCCAATGAATAAAGAGAAAACTCCTTATTATGGTATGCAAAGATCCGCCTAACGTGGTACCATCATCTTTCCATTCTTATTTTTTGCCATTGTAATCAATGTATTCACATCTGCTATTTTTGAAACTTCCTGTGCTTTTAATCTTTGCCTATGCTGTTGTGAACACCTGTAATACTTTCTCCTTCTTGTCTAATTGGAGAATGCTTACTCATCTTTCATAATCTATGTCTGATTTTTTTTTCTTTCTCTATGCTCCCTATTCCTAACTTGGGTAGGCTAAAGCATTCTCTCTTTTCTCCATGACATCGCACATATTTTGTTATTATCAAATTCATCAAATTGTATTGTTATTATTTCACTTTTCATTCAGTAGATACCTAGCATAATTATGGGGCTCAATAAGTGTTATTTTGAGTGATATAAACAAAAAATACATAAGGCATAAGGGAAGTAGTTTTGCTAAAGAAAATATCTCTGCTAGCACTCAAATGTGTGCCATTACAAAATATTCTCCTCTGGTTATGAGGGTGACTCTTCTCCAGTCGTCTATATGATTTTGATGCTGTAAATAAATTTATTTTCAGTCTGAGTTTATTCTTGGTATGCATTTTGCTAAGGACAAGTTGGGCTAAAAAAAATCTAAATTCTAAATTCTGAACCACATTCTTCTCATTTAGGCTATCGCAGTGATATGAAATGGTTATAGGAAACTAGGTATTTAAATATCAACTTAAACCATATGGTAAGAACAAGACACTTTATTTTACAGGTCCAACTAATTTAATAAGCTTTTTCATTTCCAAAATATACTACACAAAATTTTATAATATATTTAGTTTTTAATATATGTTAATAACATTTCACTTTGAACATCAGTTATACTGTTGAGTGTAAGTTACTGTGAAACTAACTGGAAAAAATCAATATCCCATCAGACTCTAAGTGTTGAAATCTTCTTTCTTTATATAGAAACTATGTTCTTGTATTGGAAGTAGATGACACCATTTTCAAGTTTGAAATTATAAGCCAGTACACCTCCACACATTTCTCAATGTAGAAACTGAAAGGTAATCACATCTGTACAACTTTATTTGCTATAAGCTTGACAGATTTGAGTGGATTGTATTGTTTTCTAAGAAATGATTATACTCTTATCTTTAAGATAGAGGGCTTCTTACTCTAAACTGATTTTTAAAGGATTTGCACTGGATTAGCCACTGCATCTGTAAAATGTGTATGGATGAAAACCAGGTTTGTTTAATGTCTTATATGACCTTCAGGTACTTAGAAAGGCAGACAATACATTTTTCCATGTGTCTTTTTCTTTACAAAAGTCTCACCATGGCTTTATATAGGGCTATTTATAAACTTTGTTTTCCCCTAATCTGTGGATGTATATGTTCAAAACAACACAGAGGTTTGCATGTTGCTTCAGAAACATAATATTAAGTGCGGTCTCACCTGATTAGCCCCCAGCCTGTGGATTTGTATTCTTTTCACTGTTGAACTTGTGAAAGAGAAGAGCTGCATGAGGCTAGAGGGACATGATGGATCTTTGCACAAAATGAAGAAGTGGAAAAACTGCAACGGTGTAAACTGATGTTCACGTTTAATTCTTTTAGCTCTAAACCAGACTCGGTCATAAATTTTTTATACTTAAGGAGTAGAAAAACCTTTAATGTGCCTGTTTTTTTTCTTCCCAGGTATATAGTTTGATCTTGAAATAGGTTGAAAAAGAAACCAGAATAAGCTAAAGGAAAATAAATATGTTGACTTGTTTATCAAAGTCTCCTTTACATCCTCTCTCTAAAAGGTATCGAACCTAATTCTTTTCTATGAATCAGATGATCACCACACTGAAAAATGAAGCATCCAGTTGGTCTGTGACCCATCATAGTTCGGTGATAGGCTGCAAAGGAATTTTATATACTCAAGATTTTCTTCATGTGTTGAGGACTATATTTTTAAAAGAAGGCTTTAGCACAGTCTCAGAGATAAGATCAAAAATGTCTCCACACCTTCTAAAAGTTTTAGTGACCTGAAAATGTTTCTTTACCTTGTCCTGCTGGTATTAATTGTTTCAGCAAAGCACCAATGCTTGAGGGCTTCACTGACCCATAGAAACAGGAGACCAGATCCAGGGATTACATTTTCCATTTTTATTAAAAGTTTTCTTTCTGAATCTATCTGATTTTTTGTGTGCTGAGTGATCTCAACAGATGGAAGCTCTCTAGAAGGGTTTCTTTAAGGAAAAGGGTTGAGATCTATATTTTCACTGCAAACTGTTTGAAAGGATGCTGATTTTCTTCTGAAGCCTTAACACACATATCCACTTACTGTGAGGAAAATACCACAAGTTCATCCCTGGTGCAGAAATTAATTTCACATGGGAAAACTTTGTCCTCTAATATGAGAAAAGAGAAAGAAATATAATTGTCTCTGGGGTAGGAAACGTTTTGATTCAGCTTTGTACTAAGGTATAATGTATTTCCCCAGTAGCAGTTTTTGAGGGCTGGAAGACAAGTAAAGAAAACAACAGGACACTAGGTGGAAAAGGAAAAAGTATCATAAAATTGGGAGAAATAGAGATACTGGAGCACTCACAAGACAGCTGTGATGACAGTTTTATATGACGAATAGCCTGGCCTTTCCATACTATTTATACTAAAAGCTAGCTATCAACTTTGTGGCTGTTGTTTTAAATATTAGCTTCATAGGTGGCTGGGAGCAGTTGCTAAAATAGTGCTAGATTGGGCTGATTATGGTAGGGTTTTTTTGTTTGTTTGTTTGTTTGTTTGTTTGTTTTTTACTGCCCATGTAGAACTTGGACACATTTTTTAATAATCTTGCTTGAGGACATTTTTTAAAGTACTTCTTTCTGCTTGAATTTGCCCTTCATAGGACAATAATGTACACAATGCCTAGAAAATTCATATTTCAGCTGACATGGCAATTGACTAATTATACTTAAAGTCTTAATTCTCTTAAACCTCTAAGAGCTACTTGGACAGAGTAAAAAAATTAAGGAATCAATTATTGTGTATGAGCAACATAAGAGTAAAAAAATATGTTTTGATTGTAACATAAAATACAATAGGTGTGGTCCTATATTGTTGAGAAAATCTTTATACACAGTGTCATTTAAATGTGACAATTAACCTTAAATTATTAAAAATTCTATCCTCATGGAGATTGCTTTTGCATTTAAGCTGTCAGCTTTTCCTTTTAGGGGACTAGAAATCATGGAACCTGGAGCCTATGCTAGAATTTCTCACCAGCTTCCTTTGCAGCCTTTGCTCGGTCCCCTTACTTCTTCCCTGTCCAGTCCCCTCAACAGAAGAAGTGCTACTGTCTCTACTGAGTCACTCAGTGAACCTATATACATTTTAAAGTGTGAAAGGCACCATTTACTGATCAGCATTTTCCATTTTCTCCCATTCCCTTAGCCTGCTGCTTAAGATGCTGATAATAAGAGATCTTCATTCCACAATTTTTTGAGTGTTTGCCATTTCCAAGGCATTATGCTAGGTGTCCAAAAATAGAATATTCTTGTTTTCTGAAAGCTGAGAGTTGGGAGGGGAGGCCAGTTAAAATATTCATAAATAACTGGGATACATGAGCTGTATCCTAGAAAAACTAGATATTTTTTCTGAGCATCTACTGTGTATGATGCACTTTGCTAGGTGCTGTGGGTACCTGGAGAGAAGACTCATACACATGTGAAACACAGGCTGGTATGAAGTAAAATAAGTGAGCAGAATCTGATAAGAGGACACCAGAGAGCTGAATTTATAGTATTTCAAAACTAGAGATTGTTTAAAGAAGACCGGGGTAATCGAGGACTACTGAGTAGCTTTAGCTGGGACTTTAAGAATGATGGTCTGATAGAACAGGGTAGAGAAGTAACATGAGCAAAGCTAAGGAATTAAGTTATCACCTAAGAAGGTAGGTACTGGCATGACTGGAAATGAGCAAGGCTGAGGGGAAAACACAAGTTGGGAGCAAGAACAAGACTTAGAGTCAGATAACTTGTCCAAGGTTGTTCAGCTGAAAATAAATGGGGCTGGGGTTTGAACCTGGGAAGTCTTACCCTGACTTCCCAGAGCAGGAGATAACACTATACACATTAAGATTGTGGCTGTATTAAATTTGGGCATGGTGATTTGACTTTCATTTTGTAGAGACCTGGGGATTTATTAAACATTATTTTCTTTTTGCTATGAATATTAGCAGTTGCTTTAATATTGGACCTGAGAACTCTGAACGGAGAGAACTCAGTATTTTGAATGAAGGTCTTGTAAATAATCTCAAATATTGTAAAGTGATTTTTTTTTAAACTTTTGACATTCTAATACTCTGGTACATGATAAGTAACATACACTTTTATGCTTTTATTGGTTTCTGCTGCAAACTCTATGTTCATAAAAGGAATACTTTCAAGCTGAGATATAACTTGTTTGAGGTGCTTATTATGTGGAAAATTTACTTCTAGAATTTTAATAAACATAGTAATGAGTGTTGTGGATTGATTTATGTCCCCCCAAAGTTCATATGTTGAAGCTCTAACCCCCAATGTGATTATATTTGGAGATAGATCCTCTAAGGAGTCAGTTAAGCCTAAATGAGGTCATAAGGGTGGGGCCCTAATCTGATAGGATTTTATGTAGAGGGAGAGACCCCAGAGCTCATGCTTTCTCTTCTCTCACACAAAGGAGAAAGGCTATGTAAGGTCCCAGTGAGAAGGTGACTCTCTGCAAGCCAGGAAGAGAGCTCTCACCAGAAAGCAACACTGGTGGTGCCTTGATCTTGGACGTGTGGACTCTAGAACTGTGAGAAAATAAATGTCCGTTGTTTCAGCCCTCAGTCTGTGGTATTTTGTTATGGCAACTCTAGAAGACTAAGACCGTGAATATTTGTAAGGAGAAAAAAAAGGTGGAAGAAAACGGAATCCTACTTCTGAAATTAATAAAAGAAAACTGAGGAGAAATACAGTATACCTAGGAATAAAAGGTAACTGAGGGGAAGTACAGTATACCTAGGAATACAGAATACCTAGGAATATGTTACCATCTAAGAAGGCATTATTAGGTCCTAACATGGAAAGCTCATCTTCATAGATGTCTGGATTGCATGTGAAACGTCAGGAAGTAATTTAATGGGTCTTGGAAAGAGAACCTAACATGAAAATTATGACCATGGTCACTTGGGGTTACATAAGTTTAAAAATAAATGTAATTGCTGCCAATGAGAAATGCTAAAAAACTATTGACTATTTTTTCTTTCACTCTGCTGTAGTTTATTAACACAAGTTTTAATTAACTCCGTTGACAGTATTATTTTTCTCTTGCAGCAGCTGACTGAAAATCTAGGGCAAATTCTAGCAATAATTGTGTTAAATCTCTTCAGGGAAAAAAATGAGAGCAATAATACTTATTAAACTTTCCAATGGTTTGCTTTAGCAGAATTTTTTTGAAGACTTTTCTGAACTGGAAGAAAAGTTTCACTTTTCACCATGGTAACTTCTTAAAAAGACTAATTGTTTTGAATAAGATGAAAATTCTTTGTGATGTGTGTGTCTAAGCTTACTGAGTAGCTCAGTATTGGGTGACAAGGTATCTTTTCTATTCCTATAGTCAACAATAATACTGAAACTGTGCCTCAGCACTGCAATAAGGACAGTATAACATGATTTTCCATATTTCCTAGACTCTGGAAAAAATGTAAGTCATGCCTATATTTAATAAAAGACTTTTAAAATTCTTTTCAGATTCATGTAATTCCATCTAAACTACATGGATACTCTCACAAAAATATTGAAAAATTGAATTTCTGGCTTTATAGTATAGATGATACAGAAATTGACAAGAATGTACACAATACTAACAATGCACGTGTTATGAGAGTACCGATTAAGTTTTTCCAGATAGACTTTACAGAGAATGGAGTATATGATCTGGCTTTCTAAGGATGAATAGGATTTCAATAGGTACTTATGAGGTCTGGAAATTTTTCAAGGGATAACTTCTGAAACAAACCAAAGAGCCAAGTAAAGCATGTGTGGTAAGATGTCTTCAGGAGAAATCATGGAGTTGGTTGTGTACAAATTTAGCGAAGCATGTCCTGAGTGAAGAAAATGACGGTGGGGCTTGGGACTAGATTATAATACTTGTAAAGGCTTTCCTTGTGAAACTCATACTCTAAGGCAGTAGTTTCAAAGCCTCTCCAAGGAAGTTTATTTCCCAGTCCTCATTATCAGAGATTCTGATTTTCCTGTCTGGGATAGTGCCTAGAATCTTACTCTAACAATAAGAAATTCAGGTGATATAGTTTTACCCATATGACTTTTTGAGAAACACTGATTTAGGTTTTATAATATGTTGTCACTGTACCTGTAACTTCGACTACATCCAAATATATGAAAATAGGACAATAAAACATCCTACCTCCACTATTGCCTGATATTATTGTCAAATAACATTCACTAATTCATGTGTGTAACAGGTGCTACCTAGGGACTGGAGATATAGCAGGGGACAAAACAAAGTGCCTGAAAGCACAGAGCTTGTATTCTAGATCAAGGTAGGGTAGAGACTATCTTGTACCTTATAGCGTTGTTGTAAAGAAAATAAAAAGAATAGGAGACATATTGGCTGTGATCATGAAGGGGCTCTCTGGTGATGTGATATTTGAGCAAAGTCCTGAAAAACATTGGGAGGGAGTCAATGTGAGGAGGAACATTCTGTGCTGAAGGAATGGTAGGTATGTAGGCCCTGAGGCAGGATTTGTGGAAGAAGAACAAATGTCCAGTATGGCTAAAGAGGAGGGAAGAGGAGAGGAGCTAATGAAACATAGTTTAAGTAGGTAGAGAATGTCTGATCTTTTATGCCATGGTACAGTGTTTGATTGTATTCTTACTATGATGGGAAGAGGATTTTGAGCAGGTGGTTTATATTTTTAAATTACGACTGACTCCTCTGGGGAAAAAGAGATCATTGTGAAAGCCGAGAGGTGAGATGTGAGAGGTGAAGGTGGCCTAGAGCAGGTTAGACAACAACTATAGGATGGCTCTAGTGATACTTCAATGTCTTTACAGGATATGTATCGTCAAAAGATGTTTAAAGAATTCCATGGTGTTTTCCAACAATTCTGGCTCTAACTACTCAGACTTAGCATCAGATCCCACAGGTTCACAGACGCAGTCTCACAACACTTTAGTAACAAGTGTAACAGGTTGTATTTGGTTTCCCAGGTTATCCAATTTAAATACCAATTGGGGGTTCCCACAGCGCCCCTTCAGGTTCAATAATTTGCGAGGATGGCTCACAGAACTCTGGAAAACCACTGACTTACTATCACTGTTTTTTTTATAAAGGCTACAACTCAGGAACAGCCAAATAGAAATGCCCAGGGCAAGATATAGGGAGAGGGACACAAAACTTTTATTCCTTCTCTGGGCGTGCCATCCTCCCAGCATCTAAATGTGTTCACTAACCTGTAAGTTCTCTGAACCCTGCATTTAAAGGCTTTTATGGAGTTTCTATTATGTAGTGATGAGTGACTAAAATCACTGACTGTTGGTGATTGAACCCAATCTACATTGGTGATTGAACCCAATTTCCAGCCCCTTTCCCCTCCCCAGAGGTCTGAAGGTAGGGCTGAAAATACTAATCTTCTAATCACATGACTGGTTTCTTTGGCAGCCATCCCCTATCCTGAAGCTATCTAGAGGACTACTAAGTGTCACCTCATTAACATAAAGTTGAGTAGGTTGAAAGGAGCTTGTTATGGAAAAAAAAAATTCCATCACACCTATCACTCAAGAATTTCTAAGGATTTTAGAAACTGTGTCAGAAACTGGGGACAAAGACCAAGTATGTATTTACTACAAGTACAAATGATGGTGGAATCCACATGTTGGCTATAGGCCAGTCAGCTTTGGGAATGCATTTTTTTATTATTTTTGACACTCCACATTTCACAATATGTAGATGGCTATGTATTAAAGGGGGAACAAAAGCTTTTAACATTCCTATAAAAAATACTTTTTAACTTCTATAATTTAAATATTAAAATAATATCCATCAGAAAATATCATATTTACCCCCAAATTCTTCCTGCTGAAATTCAATCTATTGCTTCCTCTAGTACCATATGCTTCCTGTAAAGGATATAATAAAATGACCTCAAACTATCTTAGGATTTCAGCTGCTTTACGTGAGCTAGTTCCCTTTGTGGAATTAACATCAATGCCAATTATATTAGTGAAGAAGTCCCAAAATTATGACGATCAAACTCACTGAAGGAAATGAAGATAGCCAATAACATTTATAGAGCAGGAAGGGCAATTTGATATAACCATACAAGAATGGTCATTGAATGTATTAGTTTTTCAATAATGGTATAGGAACAAAACTTATTTATGTGTTGTTAAATATTTTCCACAAATTAGAGAATTGACATATATGCTAATTGTAAAAACAGGTAAGGTTTTATTTTAATACTGAGAAAATGGGCAGAAATAAAGGCAATCATATACTTCTAATAAAGAAATGAAGTTGCTAATGATAACGATTTCAGTCAATTTGAGAAACTGATGCGATGTTTACCATGTTGAAAAATGGCATGTTAATCTATGGCACATTTCTAGTGATACGCTTCAAAGAAGATTGAATGTGACTCCTGTAGAACATTTACAAATGTATGAAAGAAAAAAGTGGGATAGTTTTGAAGTCAGGCAAAATAGTAATAGAACAGTCTCTTCTTCAGGAAAATAAATCTAGAACGAGAAGGACATAACAAGATGTGATTGCACTGGTAGTTTTCACGTGGGACTCTGGGAGGGTTGGGGTGGGCCAGTGGGTGCAGGTGAGGCCAGCAGGTAAGCCCTAGGTTTAGGCAGAAGGCTGGAAATGCTGGTGCTGAGCATGTGCTGTAAACTTCAGAACGTGGTTTCCCTCCTGTCACTGGTGTACTGATTCAGTCCAAGCTGAGCCCAGCTGACCAGGATGATCACAGAAAAGCTGCTTCGCTTTGCACTCTTTGCCAGTATGCTAGGCTCCTCACTCTTCCTGCTTGTCGTTCTCGATCTACTAAATGGCCATCAATACTCCGAAGAAGCGGAACTAAAAGTTGTGCTTTCTCCCTCCCAGGCTTCCAGGACATAGTCAGAGGCTGGCTATGGGTAAGAAACTGATTGAAGGTGTGAGGGGCTGTCACGCTTTCTTCATCTCCTCTACCCACCGCAACATATAAACTATATTTGGATTTTTCCAAAACAACTTTTATTTCCTGAAAGTCTTTCTTAACCTTATGGGACAAGGAGCTGCCGCTGAGTAGGGCCAAGTATAGGGGCTGCTTTCTTTCCTAGTCCCTTCCCCCCATATAGATAGTGTGGGGACAGAGCCAGGAGTCCAGTTTCCAGGCTCTCGGCCTCACGTGGAGGGGTGCTCACTCGGGTAGTAAATGGCCACCAAGTGTGATTGGATGGCCGTCAGCTGTGGCTAGTTGGCCTTCAGCTGTAACCAGTGAGCCATTGGCCAATAATATAACTGCTGTGGCTACACTAGTAGAAAGGGGTGGGCTAGCAAGAAGATGGTGGCTGGCAAGGGCTAAGTGTGGATTACGGATTGCAGAGAGGTGGACTGCAGTTAGCAAGTGAGGTTGGTTGGCAGAGACAAGTGGACGGCGGGTTGCGGATCATGTGGCTCCTGCTTCCTGTGTCTCCAACCCAGCCGCCAGCAAGACTACAGTGGTGTGACTCCGCTATCTATGGCTCCGTGGGTGTTCCTTTTTGGCCTCATCATGTCCTGCGTTCTTATGTGGGGAGTGGGAGCTGAGACCCCGCAGGCCGCCCCGCACGACACATGGCGCAGCAAGCAGCGTATGGTGCCGGCCAAAGCTCTCCGAAGGGCGGTGGAGCAGTTTATGCATATGAACACTCAGTTTCAGGAAAACCAGTGAGGAGCTGTGGAGAGGAGAGGCAAGGGGACCAAGGACCACTTTGCTTCCTAGCAGCTGGGTGGAATGCTGAACTTTAGTATTGCAACCCACAAAACAGGACGTCCTGCTTCCAGGTGCTGCTTCTGCTCTGCTGCTGTGTCTGAGACCACGCTCCGGGAAGTATGGCCCTAAAGGAAAGTCACTCTCCCCGAGGTAATGTGTTATTCTCATTTTCTCCATTTTTTCTTTCACCTTCACCATCCCCTCCCGTCGCTTCAGTCTATCCTCATCAACTCAGGGACCCCGGCATTTTTTTCTGAGCTTGCTGGATGAGGGTTTTTCTGCTGGCTTCCCTGGGGTTGGCTGGTGTCACAATTAAGGCCAGGGCAGATCTGCAGAGGAGGAGAGGCAGGCTCTTATAGCACACCTTGATTTGGCTTTTCTTTCTCTGGCCATCACGCTGGGTATAGGACAACGAGTTCTTCTGAAGCCAAATTCCCCTACATCTGTGCCCCTTCCCTGGATTAGGCTGGGCTATGCAAGGACCCAGTGAAAACACCTCTTAGCAGCTCAGAGACCTAGTCCAGACTGGGTGCCATGGAGGGCCTGAGCCTGTGGCAGGTGTAGGGAGCTGATGGGGAATCTGAGGACAGGTGGTGAGGTGGGGTGGGGTGCTTTGGGCTATGTGGGGACAGAGGCCCAGAGAGCAGTTTCCCAGGCTCTCAGCCTCACGTGGAAAGGTGCTCACTCGGGTAGTAAACGGCCAACAACTGTGGTTGGATGGCCATCAGCTGTGGCTAGTTGGCTGTCAGCTGTAACCAGTGAGCCATTGGCCGATAATATAACTGCTGTGGCTACACTAGTAGAAAGGGGTGGGCTAGCAAGAAGATGGTGGCTGAGCTAGCAAGGGCGGATTGCAGAGAGGCGGATGCCGCCAGCGAGAATATAGTGGTATGACTCCCCTATCTATGGCTCCGTGGGTGTTCCTTTTTGGCCTCACCATGTCCTGCATTCTTATGTGGGGAGCGGGACCAGAGACCCTGCGTGACTCCCTGCATGACAGATAGATAGATATGTTTTCTCTGTGTGTGTGTGTGTGTGTGTGTGTGTGTGTGTGTGTGTGTGTGTGTAATACCTATGCTTAGTTCTTAATCTGTTTAACGTGCAGTGAAAACTTTTCAGTAAGGAGCTCAATAAAAGTCCAGGGAATATGGTTTAGAGCTCAGGCTCTGTAGTCTTACAGCTGGGGTTTCAATCAAGGTTTGACAACTTTGTAACTTTAGGGAATGTTATGGACGGAATGTGTCCCCTCGAAATTCATATGTTGACGCCCTAACTCCCAGTATGTCTGTATCTAAATGTGGGACCTCTGAGGAAGTAAGTTTAAATGAGGTCATTAGGTTGAGGCCCTGATCCAGTAGGATTGGTGTCCATATGACAAGTGACACCAGAGACTTCCCTTTCTCTCTCCTTCCCCTCCGCAGGGCAAAGGCCATGTGAGGGTGCAGCAAGAAGACAACGATCTTCCAACTCAGGAAGCAGCCCTACTGGAAACTGAATCAGTTGGAACCTTGATTGTGGACTTCTATCTTCTAGAATTGTAAGAAAATAGATTTATGTTGTATAAGCCACCCAGTCTATAGTTATTGTTATAGCAGCCTGAGAAGACTAATACAGGGAAATTACTTAATTTTTCTGTGCCTTAGTTCCCTTATGGTAAAATGAAGATAACACCTCCTAGTGTTGCTTTGATGAACTGAATGTAATAAGTTCAACTAATGTTAATTATTCATATTATAATAATTGAGAATGCAATTTATTGTTCTCTCTGTGTATCTAGACTAGAATCAGCTAATTTTATTTGTTGAATGGGCCTTTTTTTAAAAAAAATGAATGAAACATTAGGTATAAATATGTTGTATGTAGAACAATGTGTAGGAGCTTGAGACAGATTTAAAGCTATGAGAAAAATGCTAATTACAGATTTTTGGAATGTAAGAGACTAAATTTGTTTAAAAATCTGAAATGAATTTTGGCTTCTTTGAAGGTCTGACTCAAATGTGACCAAATTTAGATGAATATTGTTTTGAAATTTTCAAGGTTCCTCAAACTGTACTTCAAATAACTACATGCAAATTATTAGTCTGAGATCTTTCAAACACTATAACAACAAGAAGGAAAAAAAGAGTACAGGGTATATAGTTCATTTAATTATGTTAGCCCCAAATTTCAACATGAAGTTTTGACTGTAGTCAATTAGTTTTTTGTTGTTGTTGTTGTTTTTTGTTTTTGTTTTTGTGGGGTTTTTTTTGATGAGTTAACATTTTAGTGTCTTTGACACACAGGTTCAGTCCAGTTTGGTAAAGCAAAGGTCAGTCAATTATTTATTGTTATAGAAGATGAAATGAGTAATTTATTTAATTTTGTATTTCTTTAAAACTCGTTATTCCTGTGAGTTTTAGACAAAAACTTAATGAAATCAGGGTTTTTCTTTCTACTAGTTAATACCAGAACACCATGATATATCATTGTAAAGGCAAATTGCTTATTGCATTAGGTGCCTTAGTAAAGTCTTTGGGGCCCAGAATTGAAAGTAGATGTGCTTGTATGGTGGTGGGTGGGGAGGAGGGTGGAGGTAAAGCCAAGTGTCTTCAATCATTCAACTGATTGATCTAATGACGTGCCTACTATTGCTAAAAACTTCCTAGATGTTGCTGATGCTTTTGACGGCAGGATGCCATTCTGTAAAATAAGAAACCAGAGGATCTGGAAAGAGTATTGATCAAAACTCAGAGATAAGGTAGGAAAAACAGATTTCTCTGAAAAGAAAATCTGTGTTTTTAATCACTCCTCTCCCTCTTAATTACAATGTCTGGTTAGTTATAGGTAGAATGAGAAGAAGGTAGGAGAGAATACAGAATTTCGATATCATCAAAAAAAGTCGGGTGTGTCTATTTTACTATAAACCTATATAATTGGGGCTTAGAAGGAAATTCTATAACAGATCATAACTATAATAGTATTTTAATAGTATAAACGTATTCTCATGATTTTTGTACTAGAATAATAAAGCATTTTAATAAGCACTAGAAAAATATAAACTCAAGTAATGAAACACTGTAGTTTAAAATAGTACTGTAATTTGTTTGGCATCTTAATTAAATTATTTGAGCTTAGTATTTTAAGTTCAGTGTGTAATCAGATAATTCTTTTGCCTAAGAAAAAGGGAATTCTTAAAAATTTCTTTCTCACTTAAGTTGTTATGAATAAGAAAATATTAATGCACTTCATATACACTCTATTAAGTAGGGCATAGGCAGGGACAGAGAGGAAAATAGAAACCAATTCTTTTTAAAATGAATGCTAAAAAGTGATACAAAAGTTGTTTTGTATTGTTTTTCCACCTAAAATATCTGAGACCAGAAGTATTAATATATCTAGTTTTTAAATATCACATTAAGAATGGTTTTATTTTATAGAAAGTAATGAAAATACAAGGAACAACATATTTCTCAGTAAACTAAGCAAGTATGTTTGATTGAAAGCTTTCAGTATTTACAAATGCTATTTGAAGATAATATTAATGTCTCCTAAGCAAAGCAAAGCAAATTAATGAGAAAACTATTAAAACTAAGAAAATTTGGTAAAGTGGTCACTTTCAAAATAATATTATAAATCAATATTTTATCAATAATAAACATTTAAAAGAACAAACAATACCAAAGGCGTAAAATATGAAATTGCTAGGAGCAATTTTAATAAAATGTGTAAGACCATATGAACAAATTAAAAACCTCAGGGAGGAAATAACTAAGACTATTTTTTCCTCTTTGTATCCCTAATACTTTGAGTAGTGCTGGACTCAGTAGGCCATTAAATACATGTATTTGTTGAATAGCTAATGAATCATATTTGTGGACTATGTAGAATATAGTTTGGGAAATAATTTCATGGTATAAAAAAATTGCAATGTTGACATTTAGTGTGCATGTGTATATATAAAACAAGCATACAAATATGTATGTATAAATGTTTACTATAAAAATGAATATCCTTCTCAAAATTGCATCCAGTATCCTACATAACAGAATAATAATAGAAGCATGTCATTCTAGTGTTTTATCAGATAGTCAAGGATCACAAATTTATTTTATATTTTCTTATTTTAGTCCTGAATTTTAATTTCTTGTTATATACTCTAATTTCTGGATATCTAAGGCCAAAATGCTGAATTAACAAAAAACAAACACATACATATGTATGTATGTATGCATACATACATAAACCAAACAGAAAACAAACACATACATATGTATGTATGTATGCATACATACATAAACCAAACAGAAAACAAAACCTAGTGTTTAGTTCCAATCAGTATCTTCTTTTACCTTCTTACCTATATCCATCACTAATCCATCAATCCATTGATCTATCAATCTATCTTTATATGCATACATATGATACAGTTTATTGACCTTTATAAATATAAACTGGTATAAACTGTTTCAGCCAAGGAAACATAGAAAGTAATCACAGAGAGAGTAGGAAAAACAGAAGTGTATTGCCATGGAAGTCTAGGAATGAAGAGTTTCAAGGAGTTTAGAGGAGTCCGTAGGGATGATGGTGGTTTTCTATTGGATTCGTTGCTTAGAATGATACTGATAGATTTCAATAAAGCAATTTCAGTAGGTAAGTTCATCAAGTACAAGCCAAATTCACTTGGATTGAGTGTAAGTGGGGTGAGATGGAAGTAAGGAGATGACGATGTGGCATCTTTATCAATACCACTCTTCTAACGGGAGAAGAGTTGCCTCTGCCCTCAGACCTGCATTATAACAGGACACGCATGTCACAAGCACACAGACTCACAAGTTTGTTAGAGGACACAACGGCAGTGCTGTTATCAGGGATCTAGAGCTTAGTGCTCTCTTAGCCCACACAGTGAACCTAACATCCTGTTTTGTGACATACCATTCAGTCTCCAAGGAAATGGCTTCTTTTCACCTTTTGCACCATGTCCTCGAAACAAAAAGTGACAATGTCTGAATGCCATGAAAATTTATGTGTCTGGTCACTGTCAAAACCATAGTGTGGGAATGACCTGAGCATCTAAAGTACTTAGGTAAAAGTGAAAAAAAAAAAAAAAAAAAGACATTGACTTGCCAAACTCTTCTTCTTACATGGAAGAATGTCACAGATTCTTACAGATCAAAGCATCATTCCCAGAATTTCTGAGCATCCATTCTCTGTTCCTTTGTGGTCCAAGTCCTGGTTTTGGAGGCACTTGAAAACAGTACAAAATTTGTAGCGTTTGTATGGCAGCTGAGAAAATTTGCAATGTTAAACCACATCACTATAATTTTTAAATTATTTCAATTTACAATGTTGACCTGATAAAAATATATTCAAAGTTTGGATGCTTTGAATACAGTCAGTAGAACAAAAATAACAGTATCATGTTGCCTATAAAAGTAATTTATGATTCTGATGAAAAAGGCAAAAATATTTTGGAATATAATTTGTGAATTATGTATATTTGTCTATTCCATCTCCTAACATTGCCAGCTCAATAAGAGAATGCCTAGACATACACAATATTGATTAAATATCATCTTTGATATTTTGCCTAATTTCAGTCCCATAAAAAGCATAGTTTTATACATTTTTCCTTTTTTTAAAAAAAAATGAAGGTAGATTTGTCAAACTAAGAAGGGAAACATTTTTATTTCACAGTATGGTACCTTGATTTAAAACTTTTACATATTTAGACATGGTATATGGGCTTCATTTGTCTTCTTGCTTTGGGTCTTACAGATTTTAGGGGTGGGTCTGATATGAATACATTCTTGGACGTTTGTTCACTTAGTTTCTTAAGATAAATGTATAGAGTTACAAAGCCAAAGAGAAATCACTTTTTTTTAGAGCATTGTTTAGATCTGTGATATTTTCCCAGCAAATGTACCTTTAACAAATGGAATATTGTTTACTGAGTACTGTTTACTATCCTTGTATTAGAACACCTGTCTTGGTTTGAAGTTTTTATAGTGTTGCAAAATTTTGCAGAGCTGTTGCATAGGCCCTGAAGAGACAGGGGAAATCAGAGGAGATCTGGGGGAATGGGCAGTACAGCTGGAGGAGGCTTTCTTGGGGCTCAGGTTTTATCAGTGGTCTCTGTGCTACAATTCAGTTGAGAATCAAGAGTCCTTCAGCCTGGAAATTTCATGGTGGGCTCTCTGGGAATATACACTTTTGTATTTTTTTCAAAAGCAAATAGGAGTTTTAAAAAGTATATACAAATAAATGGAGAAAATGATAATCGCCTACAATCCTAACCTGGAGAAAAATTGCTATAGTACTTGTGTATATGTAGTTTCAGATATACAAGTATGTATGTGATATTTATGTGTGTGTGTGTGTGTGTGTGTATACACCTTTACATTTTATCCCCCACGTAAACTGTGAACAATTATCCATGTCAATAAACATCTAGTGTATTGCATTGGTATATGCATGTACCTTAATATATTTGATTTTTAATTTGTCACATTCTTAGATGTCTAAGATATTTTACTTCCATAAATAATCCCAAGATAAACATCTTTGTACATAAATCTTTAGAATTTTGTCCATTTGTTACTTTAAAACATGGCCTTCAAAGTGGAATTACTGACTTTAAAATAAACAAACATTAAATGTTTTGATAGATATTGTGAAATAATTCTCCACGAAGGGTATATATGTTTTATCCTGCAGTATATGAAAGTGATTAGTTCCCTAATTCATTGTCCTCTTTCTTTTTCACTCTTTACTAGTAAATCTCAATGGCAACCCATAATAATTTTTGTTTCACTGTGTATGGTTACAAGCCGTTTTAGATAAGCTTTCATGTATTTACGGACAAATGCATTTATTTGTGAACTATTTGTCATAATATAATTTTTCTATTGTGTGGCTCTTCAGCCTGTTCTTACTTATGAATACACCTTATACAGAAAAAATATTAAAACTTCATCTCATTTTAACAATAATTAGAAAACTATTTATTGACCAAAGCTGTTTAGGCCCTATGGAGGGCACTCAGTAGACATGATGAACAAACTAGGCATGATAGCTGAGCTAAGTAACTAATTTAATGATCAATCCAAGGAAGACAGAAGAAAAGGAAAGATTGGTTTTCAGGTCTGCAAAGCTGTTTTAACTAAGAGATGTACTGAGTAAACTTACCTTGCTTTAGAGCAAGAAATCTGGCTCCGTAATTCATATTTTTATTCATTCAATTTTTTACTATTCATGTATTACAAGTGTACACTTAATGAAGAGAGTTTTAAATTCAAATAGTCCTGCACAGCTTATAACATAAAGCAGCAGCATACCCTGCCCTGTTCCTCCCCACCCTCTAGACCACTGTACAGAAGCAGCCTACTTCCTTTTTAGTGATTGGAACAGATTTTTGCCTGCATATTTCTAAACAATATATTTAAACATCTATTTTTGATCTTGAAATTTTATATATTATAAATTGATTTTATGCTAGTAATGACGGGCTTACACACTCTGTCTCATATACACACATCACAAACACCTACACTTTCCCTATGTCATCTCTAAATTATAATTTTTGTTTAAATCATTGTCATGCGTTTCTAATATATAACCGTTACGTGAGGTTTCTCAGTCTCAGCACTGTTGACATTTCGGGCTGGATAATTCTTTGTTGGGGGGCCGTTCTGTGCACTGTAGATGTATCACAGCATTTCTGGCCTCTATCCACAAGATGCCGAGAACACATCCTAGTTATGATAACCAAAAGTATCTCCAGAAATTGCCAAGTATCTTCTGGAGGACAAATTTGCCTCCGTTTGAGAAGTACTAATTTCATCTTATAAATGATGACTCTTATTATTAAATAATGTTCACCACTGAAATTACAAGTCATAGAATTATTTTACTGTCTTTCCATACAAATTTTGTTTCTACTGGAGTTAAAAATTGCATTGTGTAAGTGTGTTTGCTTCACTTTATATGTAAATGTATTGATAGTTATATAACACCTCTTACTATGTCAAAGACATCAGTTAATCCGTTAACATCTAGGAGTTTAGTTTTCTCTGTCGTCCTGCTCCAGTATGGACCAGTTGCTCTGTCAGATATAACTGTCATCTTGCAACTTCTTCTTGTGCTAAGATTTTTGCTTTACTATTCTGATAAAGCTCCTTTCCTGGATTCATGTGTATTGGTATAAATTGTACTTGGCTGCTCATAAGAAACACCAAAACAACAGTGGCTTTCACAAGCAATAAATTGACTTTTTGCTGATGTAAAGGTATTGGAGAGCTAGTGCTGTGCTGTTATGGTAGCTCCAAAAGTCATCAGGGATCCCGGCTCCTTCTCTGTTTCTGTGGCACCATGTTCATGCATACCTTGCCTCCTGATGGCCAAAAAAATGTCTGCTGGATTTCTAGTATTATATGTGAACTCAAGCAGGAAATATAGGAGGAAGAGTTGAGGAGAAGACCAAAAGCGTTCTTGTATAATTTTGGTTTGGTTTGTATAGAATTCTATGTCGGAAATCATGTTCCCTTAGATTAAAATGTTGAAACCATTCCTTCATTTTCTTGTCTTGCAGTGTTACTGCTAAGAAGTCTCATATCATTCTGATAGCCGATTTTGTGATCCCTTTTCTTTTCCTCTAATGATGTTAGCGTCTTTTTTTTACTGTTTCTAAATTTCATGACAATCCCCTTGGTTTGGATCTTTTTCATTCAAAGTGCTGGACACTTAGAGGAGCTTTTCAATCTGGAAATTCAATTTTTGAACAATTTTCTTATAATATTTTTGATTCTATATTCCCTATCCTTTTTCTATGCTTTATGTTAGAACTCTAATTAGTTGAATATTGGAACTGCTTGATCGATCATATAATTTTTTTTTCTTTTTTGTACCCCCCTCTATTTTTCAATTTCTTTATGGTTCTGTGTTTCTGATAATTTTTTCAATTCTAACTTAAAACCCATCTCTTTAATTTCTTATTTCTGCTGTCCAATTATATTTTCTTCTGTTTCTATTTTATAGCTATCTGTTTTTACATAATTATTTCAATAACTTCCCATTTCTCAGAGACCATTAATGATAAAGTTTTGCATTTTCTCGGCTTCTCCAACGTCTTTTCCCTGTATGTTTCTTTTCTATTTTACATTAAGGGAAATTTCTCAAATATCTTGTAATGCTTTAATAATCTATTCCTCTCTACAAGTAAGGTGTTTAAAAGGTAATTGGAAGCACTCTTTGTACAGATTTGTCATCTTTCTATAGCACTATTTGGTAAGGACTTGGTCATTTCATTGGAAAAGCCCAAAGTCAATATTTGTAGATATGTTTTTTTTATCAGTTTTATTGAGATATAATTGACATATAACATTGTGTAAGTTTAAGGTGTATGACATGATTTGTGTTTTATAGTTCTGATCAGACTCTCTGTGGATGATTACTCTAACCAATTGCCCAGGAGAAGAGTTTAAACTTGTCTGTTAGCACTCTGGAAGCAGAGTAGGAGAATTGGAGTGTACGCATCCTTTTAGGATGAGTAATTTAACTAATTTTTCTGTTTTCAAAATTGCACAGTATCCCTGCCCTTATCTGTACAGCCTCAAATCCACAGGCTTTGAAGTTCAAATTTTTCAGAAACTCTATTCCAGATTTTTGTATGGTAGGAGAGCAGATATGAGGGTCTAAATTCTCTTTATGAAGACTTTGAACAATGTCTCCCATTTTCAGGCCCATCCTCTAACTCGGACTATACAGGTACCTGTACCTCCAATTACTGAGTCTCTAAGAGCTCTCTGGTGAGAATCGGTTTCAAGTATCTCCCTCTACTAAGACAGTTACTACTTGTCCATTTATTCTTCTACATC
>NW_027668826.1:125000-127471 GCF_964194185.1 Rhinolophus hipposideros | reverse complement strand
GACACCAACCCTAACCCTAACCCTATGCCTAACCTAACCCTAAACCTAACACCAACCCTAACCCTAACCCTAACCCTAACCGTAACCCTAACCCTAACCCTATCCCTAACCCTAACCCTAACCCTAAACCTAACACCAACCCTAACCTTAACCCTAACCCTAACCCTAACACTAACCCTAACTCTAACCCCTAACCCTAACACTAAACCTAACCCTAAACCTAACACCAACCCTAACCCTAACACTAAACCTAACACCAACCCTAACCCTAAACCTAACCCTAAACCTAACACCAACCCTAACCCTAACCCTAACCCTAACCGTAACCCTAACCCTAACCCTATCCCTAACCCTAACCCTAAACCTAACACCAACCCTAACCCTAACCCTAACCCTAACCGTAACCCTAACCCTAACCCTATCCCTAACCCTAACCCTAACCCTAAACCTAACACCAACCCTAACCCTAACCTAACTCTAACTCTAAACCCTAACCCTAACCCTAACCCTAACCCTAACCCTAAACCTAACACCAACCCTAACCCTAACCCTAACCCTAACCGTAACCCTAACCCTAACCCTATCCCTAACCCTAACCCTAACCCTAAACCTAACACCAACCCGAACCTTAACCCTAACCCTAACCCTAACACCAACCCTAACCCTAACCCTAACACTAAACCCTAACCCTAACCCTAACCCTAACCCTAACCCTAACCCAAAACCTAACCCTAACCCTAACCCTAACCCAAAACCTAACCCTAACCCTAACCTAACTCTAAATCTAAACCCTAACCCTAACCCTAACCCTAACCCTATACCTAACCCTAACCCAAAGCGTAACCCTAACCCTAAACCTAACCATAACCCTAACACTAACCCTCACCCTAACCCTAACAGTAACACTAACCCTAACCCTAACCCTAACCCTAACCCTAACCCTAACCCTAGGGCGAAGGGTAGTGCTCGGGGTAACCTAACCCTAACCCTAACCCTAACCATAACCCTAACCCTAACGCTAACCTAACTCTAACCCTAACCCTAACCCCTAACCCTAACCCTAACCCTAACCCTAACCCTAACCCTACACCTAACACCAACCCTAACCCTAACCCTAACCCTAACACCAACCCTAACCCTAACCCTAACCCTAACTCAAAACCTAACCCTAACGCTAACCTAACTCTAACCCTAAACCCTAATCCTAACCCTAACCCTAACCCTAACCCAAAACCTAAACCTAACCCTAACCCTAACCCTAACCCTAACCCTAACACTAAACCTAACTTTAACCCTAACCCTAACACTAACCCTAACTCTAACCCCTAACCCTAACCATAAACCTAACCCTAAACCTAACACCAACCCTAACCCTAACCCTAACCTTAACACCAACCCTAACACTATCCCTAACCCTAAACCGTAACCCTAACCCTAACCCTAACCCTAACCCTAAACCTAACACCAACCCTAACCCTAACCCTAACTCTAACCCTAACACCAACCCTAACCCTAACCCAAAACCTTACCCTAAACCTAACCCTAACCCTAACCCTAACCCTACCACTAACCCTAACCCCTAACCGTAACCCTAACCTAACCCTAACCCTAACACCAACCCTAAACCTAACCCTAACCCTAACCCTAACCCAAAACCTAACTCTTACCCTAACCCTAACCCTAACCTAACTCTAACTCCAACCCTAACACTAAACCTAACCCTAACCCTAACCCTAAACCTAACACCAACCCTAACCCTAACCCTAACCCTAACACCAACCCTAACCCTAACCCTAACACTAACCCTAAACCCTAACCCTAACCCTAACCCTAACCCTAACCCAAAATCTAACCCTAACCCTAACTCTAACCCTAACACTAACCTTAAACCTAACCCTAACCCTAACACTAACCCTAACTCTAACCCCTATCCCTAACCCTAAATCTAACCCTAAACCTAACACCAACCCTAACCCTAACCCTAACCGTAACACCAACCCTAACCCTAACCCTAGCCCTAACCCTAACCCTAACCCTAACGCTAAACCTAACAAGGGCAAGGTGTACTGGTCAGCGACGGGCAAGTTGTAGGCCTAGGACTAGAGGGAGCCATGGGCTTTGGTCTAGGGCCCGAGCTAGGGCTAGTGGAAGCGGTAGGCGTAGCGCTGGGGTAGGCGTAGGGCAAGTGGTGGGTGTCGAGGTGAACCTCGGAGTAGTTATAGGGCCAGGAGTGGGAGTTGTTACTAGGGGTAGGGATGGGGGTGGGCCTATGTGTAGAGGGATCTGTAGGGCCAGGGGTAGTGTTAGGACCTGAAGTAGTGCTAGGCGTAGGCCTAGGGCGAGGTGTCGTGCTCGGGGTAGGGTTAGGTGAAGGGCTAGTGGTTGGCAGAGGCCAACGAGCAGTGTTAGGGTTTGGGCTCATGTTAGGCGTAGGACGAGTGGTAGTGGTAGGGGTTAGCCGAGGGCTAAAG
>NW_027668826.1:85000-90000 GCF_964194185.1 Rhinolophus hipposideros | reverse complement strand
GGCTAGTGGTTGGCAGAGGCCAACGAGCAGTGTTAGGGTTTGGGCTCATGTTAGGCCTAGGACGAGTGGTAGTGGTAGGGGTTAGCCGAGGGCTAAGGTTAGGTGTCACGGGAGGGCTCCGGGTAGTCGTAGGACTCGGAACAGGTGTAGGGCTGCATTAGGGTGTGGATAAGGGTGGGTCCAGGGTGATTTCATAGGACACGGCTTAGTGCTATGGCTAAGGTAGGTCAAGGTGTACTGGTCGGCGACGGGCAAGTGCTAGGCCTCGGACTAGATGAGCACTGGGCGTTGTTCTAGGGCCCGAGCTAGGGCTAGTGAAAGCGATAGGCGTAGCGCTGAGGTAGGCATAGGGCAAAAGGTGGATGTTGGTGTAAACCTCGGAGTAGGACTAGGGCCAGGAGTTGGAGCTGTGGCTAGGGGTAGGGATTTGTGTGTGCCTATGGGTAGGGGGAGCTGTAGGGCCAGGGGTAGTGGTAGGACCACAGGTAGTGCAAGGGGTAGGCCTAGGGCGAGGGTTAGTGCTCAGGGTAACCTAACCCTAACCCTAACCCTAACCCTAACCCTAACCCTAACCTAACTCTAACCCTAACCCTAACCCCTAACGCTAACCCTAACCCTAACACTAACCCTAACCCTAACCCTAACCCTAACACCAACCCTAACCCTAACCCTAACACTAACCCTAACTTTAACCCCTAACCCTAACCCTAAACCTAAGCCTAAACCTAACACCAACCCTAATCCTAACCCTAATCCTAACACCAACCCTAACCTTAACCCTAACCCTAAACCTAACACCAACCCTAACCCTAACCCTAACCCTAAACCCTAACCCTAACCCTAACCCTAACCCTAACTCTAACCCAAAACCTAACCCTTACCCTAACCCTAACCCTAACCCAAAACCTAACCCTAACTCTAACCTAACTCTAACTCTAAACCCTAACTTTAACCCTAAACCTAACCCTATACCTAACCCTAAACCAAAGCCTAACCCTAACCCTAACCCTAACCCTAACCCAAAACCTAACCCTAACCCTAACCTAACTCTAACTCTAAACCCTAACCCTAACCCTAACCCTAACCCTATACCTAAACCTAAACCAAAGCCTAACCCTAACCCTAACTCTAACCCTAACACCAACCCTAACCCTAACCCTAAACCTAACCCTAAACCTAACCCTAACCCTAACCCTAACACTAACACTAACCCTAACCCCTAACCCTAACCCTAAACCTAACCCTAACCCTAACACCAACCCTAAAACTAACCCTAACCCTAACCCTAACCCAAAACCTAACTCTAAACTTAACCCTAACCCTAACCTAACTCTAACTCTAAACCCTAACCCTAAACGTAACCCTAACCCTAACCCTAAACCTAACACCAACCCTAACCCTAACCCTAACCCTAACACCAACCCTAACCCTAACCCTAACCCTAAACCCTAACCCTAACCCTAACCCTAACCCTAACCCAAAACCTAACCCTAACCCTAACCCTAACCCTAACACTAAACCTAAACCTAACCCTAACCCTAACACTAACCCTAACTCTAACCCCTAACCCTAACCCTAAATCTAACCCTAAACCTAACACCAACCCTAACCCTAACCCTAACCGTAACACCAACCCTAACCCTAACCCTAGCCCTAACCCTAACCCTAACCCTAACCCTAAACCTAACAAGGGCAAGGTGTACTGGTCAGCGACGGGCAAGTTCTAGGCCTCGGACTAGAGGGAGCCATGGGCGTTGGTCTAGGGCCCGAGCTAGGGCTAGTGGAAGCGGTAGGCGTAGCGCTGGGGTAGGCATAGGGCAAGGGGTGGGTGTCGAGGTGAACCTCAAAGTAGTCCTAGGGCCAGGAGTGGGAGCTGTGACTAGGGGTAGGGATAAGGGTGGGCCTATGGGTAGGGGGATCTGTAGGGCCAGGGGTAGTGTTAGGACCTGAAGTAGTGCTAGGCGTAGGCCTAGGGCGAGGGGTCGTGCTCGGGGTAGGGTTAGGTGAAGGGCTAGTGGTTGGCAGAGGCCAACGAGCAGTGTTAGGGTTTGGGCTCATGTTAGGCCTAGGACGAGTGGTAGTGGTAGGGGTTAGCCGAGGGCTAAGGTTAGGTGTCACGGGAGGGCTCCGGGTAGTCCTAGGACTCGGAACAGGTGTAGGGCTGGATTAGGGCGTGGCTAATGGTGGGTCCAGGGTGATTTCATAGGACACGGCTTAGTGCTATGGCTAAGGTAGGTCAAGGTGTACTGGTCGGCGACGGGCAAGTGCTAGGCCTCGGACTAGATGAGCACTGGGCGTTGGTCTAGGGCCCGAGCTAGGGCTAGTGGAAGCGATAGGCGTAGCGCTGAGGTAGGCATAGGGCAAGGGGTGGGTGTTGGCGTAAACCTCGGAGTAGGACTAGGGCCAGGAGTTGGAGCTGTGGCTAGGGGTAGGGATTTGTGTGTGCCTATGGGTAGGGGGAGCTGTAGGGCAAGGGGTAGTGGTAGGACCACAGGTAGTGCAAGGCGTAGGCCTAGGGCGAGGGTTAGTGCTCGGGGTAACCTAACCCTAACCCTAACCCTAACCCTAACACTAACCCTAACCCTAACCCTAACCATAACACCAACCCTAACCCTAACCCTAACACTAACCCTAACTTTAACCCCTAACCCTAACCCTAATCCTAACCCTAAACCTAACACCAACCCTAATCCTAACCCTAATCCTAACACAAACTCTAACCTTTACCCTAACCCTAACCCTAACACAAACCCTAACCCTAACCCTAACCCTAAACCCTAACCCTAACCCTAACCCTAACTCTAACCCAAAACCTAACCCTAACCCTAACCCTAACCCTAACCCAAAACCTAACCCTAACCCTAACCTAACTCTAACTCTAAACCCTAACCCTAACCCTAAACCTAACCCTATACCTAAACCTAAACCAAAGCCTAACCCTAACCCTAACCCTAACCCTAACCCAAAACCTAACCCTAACCCTAACCTAACTCTAACTCTAAACCCTAACCCTAACCCTAACCCTAACCCTATACCTAACCCTAAACCAAAGCCTAACCCTAACCCTAACCCTAACCCTATACCTAACCCTAAACAAAAGCCTAATCCTAACACTAACCCTAACCCTAACCCTGACCCTAACCTTAACCCTAGGGCGAGGGGTAGTGCTCGGGGTAACCTAACCCTAACCCTAACCCTAACCCTAACCCTAAACCTAACCCTAACCCTAACCTAACTCTAACCCTAACCCGAACCCCTAACCCTAACCATAACCCTAACCCTAAACCTAACCCTAACCCTAAACCTAACACCAACCCTAACCTAACCCTAACCCTAACCCTAACATCAACCCTAACACTAACCCTAAACCTAACCCATAACCTAACCCTAACCCTAACCATAACCCTAACCCTAACCCTAACCCTAACCCTAACCCAAAACTAACCCTAACCCTAACCCTAACCCTAACCCTAACACTAACCCTAACCCTAACCCTAACCCTAACACTAACCCTAACTCTAACCCCTAACCCTAACACTAAACCTAACCCTAAACCTAACACCAACCCTAACCCTAACCCTAACCTTAACACCAACCCTAACACTATCCCTAGCCCTAAACCGTAACCCTAACCCTAACCCTAAACCTAACCCTAACCCTAACCCAAAACCTAACTCTAACGCTAACCTAACTCTAACCCTAAACCCTAACCCTAACCCTAACCCTAACCCTAACACTAAACCTAACCCTAACCCTAACCCTAACACTAACCCTAACTCTAACCCCTAACCCTAACCCTAAACCTAACGCTAAACCTAACACCAACCCTAACCCTAACCCTAATTTTAACACCAACCCTAACACTATCCCTAACCCTAAACGTAACCCTAACCCTTACCCTAAACCTAACACCAACCCTAACCCTAACCCTAACCCTAACACCAACCCTAACCCTAACCCTAACCCTAAACCCTAACCCTAACCCTAACCCTAACCCTAACCCAAAACCTAACCCTAACCCTAACCCTAACCCTAACACTAAACCTAAACCTAACCCTAACCCTAACACTAACCCTAACTCTAACCCCTAACCCTAACCCTAAATCTAACCCTAAACCTAACACCAACCCTAACCCTAACCCTAACCGTAACACCAACCCTAACCCTAACCCTAGCCCTAATTCTAACCCGAACCCTAACCCTAAACCTAACAAGGGCAAGGTGTACTGGTCAGCGACGGGCAAGTTCTAGGCCTCGGACTAGAGGGAGCCATGGGCGTTGGTCTCGGGCCCGAGCTAGGGCTAGTGGAAGCGGTAGGCGTAGCGCTGGGGTAGGCATAGGGCAAGGGGTGGGTGTCGAGGTGAACCTCGGAGTAGTCCTAGGGCCAGGAGTGGGAGCTGTGACTAGGGGTAGGGATGGGGGTGGGCCTATGGGTAGGGGGATCTGTAGGGCCAGGGGTAGTGTTAGGACCTGAAGTAGTGCTAGGCGTAGGCCTAGGGCGAGGGGTCGTGCTTGGGGTAGGGTTAGGTGAAGGGCTAGTGGTTGGCAGAGGCCAACGAGCAGTGTTAGGGTTTGGGCTCATGTTAGGCCTAGGACGAGTGGCAGTGGTAGGGGTTAGCCGAGGGCTAAGGTTAGGTGTCACGGGAGGGCTCCGGGTAGTCCTCGGACTCGGAACAGGTGTAGGGCTGGATTAGGGTGTGGCTAAGGGTGGGTCCAGGGTGATTTCATAGGACACGGCTTAGTGCTCTGGCTAAGGTAGGTCAAGGTGTACTGGTCGGCGACGGGCAAGTGCTAGGCCTCGGACTAGATGAGCACTGGGCGTTGGTCTAGGGCCCGAGCTAGGGCTAGTGGAAGTGATAGGCGTAGCGCTGAGGTAGGCATAGGGCAAGGGGTGGGTGTTGGCGTAAACCTCGGAGTAGGACTAGGGCCAGGAGTTGGAGCTGAGGCTAGGGGTAGAGATTTGTGTGTGCCTATGGGTAGGGGGAGCTGTAGTGCCAGGG
>NW_027668826.1:75000-80000 GCF_964194185.1 Rhinolophus hipposideros | reverse complement strand
TAACCCTAAACCTAACCCTAACCTAACTCTAACTCTAAACCCTAACCCTAAACGTAACCCTAACCCTAACCCTAAACCTAACACCAACCCTAACCCTAACCCTAACCCTAACACCAACCCTAACCCTAACCCTAACCCTAAACCCTAACCCTAACCCTAACCCTAACCCTAACCCAAAACCTAACCCTAACCCTAACCCTAACCCTAACCCTAACACTAAACCTAAACCTAACCCTAACCCTAACCCTAACCCTAACACTAAACCTAAATCTAACCCTAAACCTAACACCAACCCTAACCCTAACCCTAACCGTAACACCAACCCTAACCCTAACCCTAGCCTTAACCCTAACCCTAACCCTAACCCTAAACCTAACAAGGGCAAGGTGTACTGGTCAGCGACGGGCAAGTTCTAGGCCTCGGACTAGAGGGAGCCATGGGCGTTGGTCTAGGGCCCGAGCTAGGGCTAGTGGAAGCGGTAGGCGTAGCGCTGGTGTAGGCATAGGGCAAGGGGTGGGTGTCGAGGTGAACCTCGGAGTAGTCCTAGGGCCAGGAGTGGGAGCTGTGACTAGGGGTAGGGATGGGGGTGGGCCTATGGGTAGGGGGATCTGTAGGGCCAGGGGTAGTGTTCGGACATGAAGTAGTGCTAGGCGTAGGCCTAGGGCGAGGGGTCGTGCTCGGGGTAGGGTTAGGTGAAGGGCTAGTGGTTGGCAAAGGCCAACGAGCAGTGTTAGGGTTTGGGCTCATGTTAGGCCTAGGACGAGTGGCAGTGGTAGGGGTTAGCCGAGGGCTAAGGTTAGGTGTCACGGGAGGGCTCCGGGTAGTCCTAGGACTCGGAACAGGTGTAGGGCTGGATTAGGGTGTGGCTAAGGGTGGGTCCAGGGTGATTTCATAGGACACGGCTTAGTGCTCTGGCTAAGGTAGGTCAAGGTGTACTGGTCGGCGACGGGCAAGTGCTAGGCCTCGGACTAGATGAGCACTGGGCGTTGGTCTAGGGCCCGAGCTAGGGCTAGTGGATGCGAATGGCGTAGCGCTGAGGTAGGCATAGGGCAAGGGGTGGGTGTTGGCGTAAACCTCGGAGTAAAACTAGGGCCAGGAGTTGGAGCTGTGGCTAGGGGTAGGGATTTGTGTGTGCCTATGGGTAGGGGGAGCTGTAGGGCCAGGGGTAGGGGTAGGACCACAGGTAGTGCAAGGCGTAGGACTAGGGCGAGGGGTAGTGCTCGGGGTAACCTAACCCTAACCCTAACCATAACCCTAACCTAACTCTAACCCTAACCCTAACCCCTAACCCTAACCCTAACCCTAACACTAACCCTAACCCTAACCCTAACCCTAACACCAACCCTAACCCTAACCCTAACACTAACACTAACTTTAACCCCTAACCCTAACCCTAAACCTAACCCTAAACCTAACACCAACCCTAACCCTAACACTAACCCTAACACCAACCCTAACCTTAACCCTAACCCTAACCCTAACACCAACCCTAACCCTAACCCTAACCCTAAACCCTAACCCTAACCCTAACTCTAACCCAAAACCTAACCCTAACCCTAACCCAAACCCTAACCCAAAACCTAACCCTAACCCTAACCTAACTCTAACTATAAACCCTAACCCTAACCCTAAACCTAACCCTATACCTAACCCTAAACCAAAGCCTAACCCTAACCCTAACCCTAACCCTAACCCAAAACCTAATCCTAACCCTAACCTAACTCTAACTCTAAACCCTAACCCTAACCCTAACCCTAACCCTATACCTAACCCTAAACAAAAGCCTAACCCTAACACTAACCCTAACCCTAACCCTGACCCTAACCCTAACCCTAGGGCGAGGGGTAGTGCTCGAGGTAACCTAACCCTAACCCTAACCCTAAACCAAACACCAACCCTAACCCTAACCCTAACCCTAACCCTAAACCTAACCGAAAACCTAACCCTAACGCTAACCTAACTCTAACCCTAAACCATAACCTTAACCCTAACCCTAACCCTAACCCTAACTCTAACCCCTAACCCTAACCCTAAACCTAAGCCTAAACCTAACACCAACCCTAACCCTAACCCTAACCTTAACACCAACCCTAACACTATCCCTAACCCTAAACCTTAACCCTAACCCTAACCCTAACCCTAACCCTAACCCTAAACCTAACACCAACCCTAACCCTAACCATAACTCTAACCCTAACACCAACCCTAACCCTAACCCAAAACCTAACCCTAAACCTAACCCTAACCCTAACCCTAACCCTAACACTAACCCTAACCCCTAACCCTAACCCTAGACCTAACCCTAACCCTAACACCAACCCTAAACCTAACCCTAACACTTACCCTAACCCAAAAACTAACTCTAACCCTAACCCTAACCCTAACCTAACTCTAACTCTAAACCCAAACACTAAACCTAACCCTAACCCTAACCCTAAACCTAACACCAACCCTAACCCTAACCCTAACCATAACACCAACCCTAACACTAACCCTAACCCTAAACCCTAACCCTAACCCTAACCCTAACCCTAACACATAACCTAACCCTAACCCTAACCCTAACCCTAACCCTAACGCTAACCCTAACCCTAACACTAAACCTAACCCCTAACCCTAACCCTAACCCTAGCCCTAACCCTAACCCTAACCCTAAACCTAACACCAACCTTAACCCTAACCCTAACCCTAACCCTAACACCAACCCAACCCTAACCCTAACCCAAAACCTAACCCTAACGCTAACCTAACTCTAACCCTAAACCCTAACGAAACCCTAACCCTAACCCTAACCCAAAACCTAACCCTAACCCTAACCCTAACCCTAACCCTAAACCCTAACCAAACCCTAACCCTAAACCTAACCCTAACCCAAAACCTAACCCTAACTCTAACCCTAACCCTAACCCTAACCCTAACACTAACCCTAACCCCTAACCCTAACCCTAAACCTAACCCTAACCCTAACACCAACCCTAAACCTAACCCTAACCCTAACCCTAACCCAAAACCTAACTCTAACCCTAACCCTAACCCTAACCCTAAACCTAACCTAACTCTAACTCTAAACCTTAACCCTAACCCTAACCCTAACCCTAACCCTAAACCTAACACCAACCCTAACCCTAACCTCAACCCTAACACCAAACCTAACCCTAACCCTAACCCTAAACCCTAACACTAACCCTAACCCTAACCCTAACCCTAACCCAAAACCTAATCCTAATCCTAACCCTAACCCTAACCCTAACCCTAACGCTAACCCTAACCCTAACACTAACCCTAACCTCTAACCCTAACCCTAAACCTAACCGTAAACCTAACACCAACCCTAATCCTAACCCAAACCCTAACCCTAACACCAACTCTAAACCAATCCCAAACCCTAAACACTAAGCCTAATCCTAACCCTAACCCTAACCCTAAACCTAACCCTAAACCTAACACCAACCCTAAACCTAACCCTAACCCTAACTCTAAGCCTAACACTAACCCTAACCCCTAACCCTAACACTAAACCTAACCCTAACCCTAACACCAACCCTAAACCTAACCCTACCCCTAACCCTAACCCTAACCCTAACCCAAAACCTAACCCTAACCCTAACCCTAATCCAAAACCTAACCCTAACCCTAACCTAACTCTAAATCTAAACCCTAACCCTAACCCTAACCCTAACCCTATACCTAACCCTAACCCAAAGCCTAACCCTAACCCTAACCCTAACCCTAACCCTAACACTAACCCTAAACCTAACCCTAACACTAACACTAACCCTAACCCTAACCATAACCCTAACCCTAACCCTAACCCTAGGGCGAGGGGTATTGCTCGGGGTAACCTAACCCTAACCCTAACCCTAACCATAACCCTAACCCTAATTCTAACCTAACTCTAACCCTAACCCTAACCCCTAACCCTAACCCTAACCCTAACCCTAACCTTAACCCTAAACCTAACACCAACCCTAACCCTAACCCTAACCCTAACCCTAAAACCAACCCTAACCCTAACCCTAAACCTAACCCAAAACCTAACTCTAACGCTAACCTAACTCTAACCCTAAACCCTAACCCTAACCCTAACCCAAAACCTAACTCTAACCCTAACCCTAACCCTAACCTAACTCTAACCCTAAACCCTAACCCTAACCCTAACCCTAAACCTAACACCAACCGTAACCCTAACCCTAACCCTAATAACAACCCTAACCCTAACCCTAACCCTAACCCTAAACCCTAACCCTAACCCTAACCCTAACCCAAAACCTAACCCTAACCCTAACACTAACACTAACACTAACCCTAAACCTAACCCTAACCCTAACACTAACCCTAACCCTAACCGTAACCCTAACCCTAACTCTATCCCTAACCCTAACCCTAACCCTAAACCTAACACCAACCCTAACCTTAACCCTAACCCTAACCCTAACACCAACCCTAACACTAACCCTAACCCTAAACCCTAACCCTAACCCTAACCCTAACCCTAACCCTAACCCTAACCCTAACCCAAAACCTAACCCTAACCCTAACCCTAATCCAAAACCTAACCCTAACCCTAACCTAACTCTAAATCTAAACCCTAACCCTAACCCTAACCCTATACCTAACCCTAACCCAAAGCCTAACCCTTACCCTAACCCTAACCCTAACCATAGGGCGAGGGGTAGTGCTCGGGGTAACCTAATCCTAACCCTAACCCTAACCATAACCCTAATCCTAACCCTAACCTAACTCTAACCCTAACCCTAACCCCTAACCCTAACCCTAACCCTAACCCTAACCCTAACCCTAACCCTAACCCTAACACCAACCCTAACCCTAACCCTAACCCTAACCTTAACACCAACCCTAACACTATCCCTAACCCTAAACCGTAACCCTAACCCTAACCCTAACCCTAAACCTAACACCAATCCTAACCCTAACCCTAACTCTAACCCTAACACCAACCCTAACCCTAACCCAAAACCTAACCCTAAACCTAACCCTAA
>NW_027668826.1:67500-70000 GCF_964194185.1 Rhinolophus hipposideros | reverse complement strand
ACACTAACCCTAACCCTAACCCTAACACTAACACTAACCCTAACCCTAACCCTAACCCTAACCCTAACCCTAGGGCGAGTGGTAGTGCTCGGGGTAACCTAACCCTAACCCTAACCCTAACCCAAAACCTAACCCTAACCCTAACCCTAACCCTAACCCTAACACTAAACCTAAACCTAACCCTAACCCTAACCCTAACCCTAACACTAAACCTAAATCTAACCCTAAACCTAACACCAACCCTAACCCTAACCCTAACCGTAACACCAACCCTAACCCTAACCCTAGCCTTAACCCTAACCCTAACCCTAACCCTAAACCTAACAAGGGCAAGGTGTACTGGTCAGCGACGGGCAAGTTCTAGGCCTCGGACTAGAGGGAGCCATGGGCGTTGGTCTAGGGCCCGAGCTAGGGCTAGTGGAAGCGGTAGGCGTAGCGCTGGGGTAGGCATAGGGCAAGGGGTGGGTGTCGAGGTGAACCTCGGAGTAGTCCTAGGGCCAGGAGTGGGAGCTGTGACTAGGGGTAGGGATGGGGGTGGGCCTATGGGTAGGGGGATCTGTAGGGCCAGGGGTAGTGTTCGGACATGAAGTAGTGCTAGGCGTAGGCCTAGGGCGAGGGGTCGTGCTCGGGGTAGGGTTAGGTGAAGGGCTAGTGGTTGGCAAAGGCCAACGAGCAGTGTTAGGGTTTGGGCTCATGTTAGGCCTAGGACGAGTGGCAGTGGTAGGGGTTAGCCGAGGGCTAAGGTTAGGTGTCACGGGAGGGCTCCGGGTAGTCCTAGGACTCGGAACAGGTGTAGGGCTGGATTAGGGTGTGGCTAAGGGTGGGTCCAGGGTGATTTCATAGGACACGGCTTAGTGCTCTGGCTAAGGTAGGTCAAGGTGTACTGGTCGGCGACAAGCAAGTGCTAGGCCTCGGACTAGATGAGCACTGGGCGTTGGTCTAGGGCCCGAGCTAGGGCTAGTGGATGCGAATGGCGTAGCGCTGAGGTAGGCATAGGGCAAGGGGTGGGTGTTGGCGTAAACCTCGGAGTAAAACTAGGGCCAGGAGTTGGAGCTGTGGCTAGGGGTAGGGATTTGTGTGTGCCTATGGGTAGGGGGAGCTGTAGGGCCAGGGGTAGGGGTAGGACCACAAGTAGTGCAAGGCGTAGGACTAGGGCGAGGGGTAGTGCTCGGGGTAACCTAACCCTAACCCTAACCATAACCCTAACCTAACTCTAACCCTAACCCTAACCCCTAAACCTAACCCTAACCCTAACACTAACCCTAACCCTAACCCTAACCCTAACACCAACCCTAACCCTAACCCTAACACTAACACTAACTTTAACCCCTAACCCTAACCCTAAACCTAACCCTAAACCTAACACCAACCCTAACCCTAACACTAACCCTAACACCAACCCTAACCTTAACCCTAACCCTAACCCTAACACCAACCCTAACCCTAACCCTAAACCCTAACCCTAACCCTAACTCTAACCCAAAACCTAACCCTAACCCTAACCCAAACCCTAACCCAAAACCTAACCCTAACCCTAACCTAACTCTAACTATAAACCCTAACCCTAACCCTAAACCTAACCCTATACCTAACCCTAAACCAAAGCCTAACCCTAACCCTAACCCTAACCCAAAACCTAACCCTAACCCTAACCTAACTCTAACTCTAAACCCTAACCCTAACCCTAACCCTAACCCTATACCTAACCCTAAACAAAAGCCTAACCCTAACACTAACCCTAACCCTAACCCTGACCCTAACCCTAACCCTAGGGCGAGGGGTAGTGCTCGAGGTAACCTAACCCTAACCCTAACCCTAAACCAAACACCAACCCTAACCCTAACCCTAACCCTAACCCTAAACCTAACCGAAAACCTAACCCTAACGCTAACCTAACTCTAACCCTAAACCATAACCTTAACCCTAACCCTAACCCTAACCCTAACTCTAACCCCTAACCCTAAACCTAAACCTAAGCCTAAACCTAACACCAACCCTAACCCTAACCCTAACCTTAACACCAACCCTAACACTATCCCTAACCCTAAACCTTAACCCTAACCCTAACCCTAACCCTAACCCTAACCCTAAACCTAACACCAACCCTAACCCTAACCATAACTCTAACCCTAACACCAACCCTAACCCTAACCCAAAACCTAACCCTAAACCTAACCCTAACCCTAACCCTAACCCTAACACTAACCCTAACCCCTAACCCTAACCCTAGACCTAACCCTAACCCTAACACCAACCCTAAACCTAACCCTAACACTTACCCTAACCCAAAACCTAACTCTAACCCTAACCCTAACCCTAACCTAACTCTAACTCTAAACCCAAACACTAAACCTAACCCTAACCCTAACCCTAAACCTAACACCAACCCTAACCCTAACCCTAACCATAACATCAACCCTAACACTAACCCTAACCCTAAACCCTAACCCTAACCCTAACCCTAACCCTAACACATAACCTAACCCTAACCCTAACCCTA
>NW_027668826.1:52500-57500 GCF_964194185.1 Rhinolophus hipposideros | reverse complement strand
CTAAACCTAACACCAACCCTAACCTAAACCCTTACCCTAACCCTAACACCAACTCTAACACTAACCCCAACCCTAAACCCTAACCCTAACCCTAACCCTAACCCTAACCCTAACCCTAACCCAAAACCTAACCCTAACCCTAACCCTAATCCAAAACCTAACCCTAACCCTAACCTAACTCTAAACCTAAACCCTAACCCTAACCCTAACCCTAATCCAAAACCTAACCCTAACCCTAACCTAACTCTAAATCTAAACCCTAACCCTAACCCTAACCCTAACCCTATACCTAACCCTAACCCAAAGCCTAACCCTAACCCTAACCCTAACCCTAACACTAACCCTAACCCTAACACTAACACTAACCCTAACCCTAACCCTAACCCTAACCATAGGGCGAGGGGTAGTGCTCGGGGTAACCTAATCCTAACCCTAACCCTAACCATAACCCTAATCCTAACCCTAACCTAACTCTAACCCTAACCCTAACCCCTAACCCTAACCCTAACCCTAACCCTAACTCTAACCCTAAACCTAACACCAACCCTAACCCTAACCCTAACCCTAACCCTAACACCAACCCTAACCCTAACCCTAACCTTAACACCAACCCTAACACTATCCCTAACCCTAAACCGTAACCCTAACCCTAACCCTAACCCTAACCCAAAACCTAACCCTAAACCTAACCCTAACCCAAAACCTAATCCTAATCCTAACCCTAACCCTAACGCTAACCCTAACCCTAACACTAACGCTAACCCCTAACCCTAACCCTAACCCTAACCCTAAACCTAACACCAACCTTAACCCTAACCCTAACCCTAACCCTAACACCAACCCTAACCCTAACCCTAACCCTAACCCAAAACCTAATCCTAATCCTAACCCTAACCCTAACCCTAACCCTAACACTAACCCTAACCCCTAACCCTAACCCTAAACCTAACCCTAACCCTAACACCAACTCTAAACCTAACCCTAACCCTAACCCTAACCCAAAACCTAACTCTAACCCTAACCCTAACCCTAACCCTAACCTAACTCTAACTCTAAACCTTAACCCTAACCCTAACCCTAAACCTAACCCTAAACCTAACACCAACCCTAACCCTAACCTCAACCCTAACACCAAACCTAACCCTAACCCTAACCCTAAACCCTAACACTAACCCTAACCCTAACCCTAACGCTAACCCAAAACCTAATCCTAATCCTAACCCTAACCCTAACCCTAACCCTAACGCTAACCCTAACCCTAACACTAATCCTAACCTCTAACCCTAACCCTAAACCTAACCGTAAACCTAACACCAACCCTAATCCTAACCCAAACCCTAACCCTAACACCAACTCTAACCCAATCCCTAACCCTAAACACTAAGCCTAACCCTAACCCTAACCCTAACCCTAAACCTAACCCTAAACCTAACACCAACCCTAAACCTAACCCTAACCCTAACTCTAACCCTAACACTAACCCTAACCCCTAACCCTAACACTAAACCTAACCCTAACCCTAACACCAACCCTAAACCTAACCCTAACCCTAACCCTAACCCTAACCCTAACCCAAAACCTAACCCTAACCCTAACCCTAATCCAAAACCTAACCCTAACCCTAACCTAACTCTAAATCTAAACCCTAACCCTAACCCTAACCCTAACCCTATACCTAACCCTAACCCAAAGCCTAACCCTAACCCTAACCCTAACCCTAACCCTAACACTAACCCTAACCCTATCCCTAACACTAACACTAACCCTAACCCTAACCATAACCCTAACCCTAACCCTAACCCTAGGGCGAGGGGTATTGCTCGGGGTAACCTAACCCTAACCCTAACCCTAATAACAACCCTAACCCTAACACTAACCCTAACCCTAAACCCTAACCCTAACCCTAACCCTAACCCTAACCCTAACCCTAACCCTAACCCTAACCCAAAACCTAACCCTAAACCTAACACTAACCCTAACACTAACCCTAAACCTAACCCTAACCCTAACACTAACCCTAACCCTAACCGTAACCCTAACCCTAACCCTATCCCCAACCCTAACCCTAAACCTAAACCTAACACCAACCCTAACCTAAACCCTTACCCTAACCCTAACACCAACTCTAACACTAACCCCAACCCTAAACCCTAACCCTAACCCTAACCCTAACCCTAACCCTAACCCTAACCCAAAACCTAACCCTAACCCTAACCCTAATCCAAAACCTAACCCTAACCCTAACCTAACTCTAAACCTAAACCCTAACCCTAACCCTAACCCTAATCCAAAACCTAACCCTAACCCTAACCTAACTCTAAATCTAAACCCTAACCCTAACCCTAACCCTAACCCTATACCTAACCCTAACCCAAAGCCTAACCCTAACCCTAACCCTAACCCTAACACTAACCCTAACCCTAACACTAACACTAACCCTAACCCTAACCCTAACCCTAACCATAGGGCGAGGGGTAGTGCTCGGGGTAACCTAATCCTAACCCTAACCCTAACCATAACCCTAATCCTAACCCTAACCTAACTCTAACCCTAACCCTAACCCCTAACCCTAACCCTAACCCTAACCCTAACTCTAACCCTAAACCTAACACCAACCCTAACCCTAACCCTAACCCTAACCCTAACACCAACCCTAACCCTAACCCTAACCTTAACACCAACCCTAACACTATCCCTAACCCTAAACCGTAACCCTAACCCTAACCCTAACCCTAACCCAAAACCTAACCCTAAACCTAACCCTAACCCTAACCCTAACCCTAACCCTAACACTAACCCTAACCCCTAACCCTAACCCTAAACCTAACCCTAAATCTAACACCAACCCTAAACCTAACCCTAACCCTAACCCAAAACCTAACTCTAACCCTAACCCTAACCCTAACCCTAATTCTAACCCTAAACCCTAACCCTAACCCTAACCTTAACCCTAACCCTAACCCAAAACCTAACCCTAACCCTAACCCTAATCCTAACCCTAACGCTAACCCTAACCCTAACACTAACGCTAACCCCTAACCCTAACCCTAACCCTAACCCTAACCCTAAACCTAACACCAACCTTAACCCTAACCCTAACCCTAACCCTAACACCAACCCTAACCCTAACCCTAACCCTAACCCAAAACCTAATCCTAATCCTAACCCTAACCCTAACCCTAACCCTAACGCTAACCCTAACCCTAACACTAACCCTAACCTCTAACCCTAACCCTAAACCTAACCCTAAACCTAACACCAACCCTAATCCTAAACCAAACCCTAACCCTAACACCAACTCTAACCCAATCCCTAACACTAAACACTAAGCCTAACCCTAACCCTAACCCTAACCCTAAACCTAACCCTAAACCTAACCCTAACCCTAACACTAACCCTAACCCTAATCCTAACCCTAACACTAACCCTAACCCTAACCCTAACACTAACACTAACCCTAACTCTAACCCTAACCCAAAACCTAACCCTAACCCTAACCCTAACCCTAACACTAACCCTAACCCTAACCCTAACCCTAACACTAACACTAACCCTAACTCTAACCATAACCCTAACCCTAACCCTAACCCTAGGGCGAGGGGTATTGCTCGGGGTAACCTAACCCTAAGCCTAACCCTAACCATAACCCTAACCCTAACCCTAACCTAACTCTAACCCTAACCCTAACCTCAACCCTAACACCAAACCTAACCCTAACCCTAACCCTAAACCCTAACACTAACCCTAACCCTAACCCTAAACCTAACCCTATACCTAACCCTAAACCAAAGCCTAACCCTAACCCTAACCCTAACCCAAAACCTAACCCTAACCCTAACCTAACTCTAACTCTAAACCCTAACCCTAACCCTAACCCTAACCCTATACCTAACCCTAAACAAAAGCCTAACCCTAACACTAACCCTAACCCTAACCCTGACCCTAACCCTAACCCTAGGGCGAGGGGTAGTGCTCGAGGTAACCTAAACCTAACCCTAACCCTAAACCAAACACCAACCCTAACCCTAACCCTAACCCTAACCCTAAACCTAACCGAAAACCTAACCCTAACGCTAACCTAACTCTAACCCTAAACCATAACCTTAACCCTAACCCTAACCCTAATCCTAACTCTAACCCCTAACCCTAACCCTAAACCTAAGCCTAAACCTAACACCAACCCTAACCCTAACCCTAACCTTAACACCAACCCTAACACTATCCCTAACCCTAAACCTTAACCCTAACCCTAACCCTAACCCTAACCCTAACCCTAAACCTAACACCAACCCTAACCCTAACCATAACTCTAACCCTAACACCAACCCTAACCCTAACCCAAAACCTAACCCTAAACCTAACCCTAACCCTAACCCTAACCCTAACACTAACCCTAACCCCTAACCCTAACCCTAGACCTAACCCTAACCCTAACACCAACCCTAAACCTAACCCTAACACTTACCCTAACCCAAAACCTAACTCTAACCCTAACCCTAACCCTAACCTAACTCTAACTCTAAACCCAAACACTAAACCTAACCCTAACCCTAACCCTAAACCTAACACCAACCCTAACCCTAACCCTAACCATAACACCAACCCTAACACTAACCCTAACCCTAAACCCTAACCCTAACCCTAACCCTAACCCTAACACATAACCTAACCCTAACCCTAACCCTAACCCTAACCCTAACCCTAACCCTAACGCTAACCCTAACCCTAACACTAAACCTAACCCCTAACCCTAACCCTAACCCTAACCCTAACCCTAACCCTAAACCTAACACCAACCTTAACCCTAACCCTAACCCTAACCCTAACACCAACCCAACCCTAACCCTAACCCAAAACCTAACCCTAACGCTAACCTAACTCTAACCCTAAACCCTAACGAAACCCTAACCCTAACCCTAACCCAAAACCTAACCCTAACCCTAACCCTAACCCTAACCCTAAACCCTAACCAAACCCTAACCCTAAACCTAACCCTAACC
>NW_027668826.1:30000-42500 GCF_964194185.1 Rhinolophus hipposideros | reverse complement strand
TCCTAACCCTAACACTAACCCTAACCCTAACACTAACACTAACCCTAACTCTAACCCTAACCCAAAACCTAACCCTAACCCTAACCCTAACCCTAACACTAACCCTAACCCTAACCCTAACCCTAACACTAACACTAACCCTAACTCTAACCATAACCCTAACCCTAACCCTAACCCTAGGGCGAGGGGTATTGCTCGGGGTAACCTAACCCTAACCCTAACCCTAACCATAACCCTAACCCTAACCCTAACCTAACTCTAACCCTAACCCTAACCTCAACCCTAACACCAAACCTAACCCTAACCCTAACCCTAAACCCTAACACTAACCCTAACCCTAACCCTAACCCTAACCCAAAACCTAATCCTAATCCTAACCCTAACCCTAACCCTAACCCTAACGCTAACCCTAACCCTAACACTAACCCTAACCTCTAACCCTAACCCTAAACCTAACCATAAACCTAACACCAACCCTAATCCTAACCCAAACCCTAACCCTAACACCAACTCTAACCCAATCCCTAACCCTAAACACTAAGCCTAACCCTAACCCTAACCCTAACCCTAAACCTAACCCTAAACCTAACACCAACCCTAAACCTAACCCTAACCCTAACTCTAAGCCTAACACTAACCCTAACCCCTAACCCTAACACTAAACCTAACCCTAACCCTAACACCAACCCTAAACCTAACCCTAACCCTAACCCTAACCCTAACCCTAACCCTAACTTAAAACCTAACCCTAACCCTAACCCTAATCCAAAACCTAACCCTAACCCTAACCTAACTCTAAATCTAAACCCTAACCCTAACCCTAACCCTAACCCTATACCTAACCCTAACCCAAAGCCTAACCCTAACCCTAACCCTAACCCTAACCCTAACACTAACCCTAACCCTAACCCTAACACTAACACCAACCGTAACCCTAACCCTAACCCTAATAACAACCCTAACCCTAACCCTAACCCTAACCCTAACCCTAACCCTAGGGCGAGGGGTATTGCTCGGGGTAACCTAACCCTAACCCTAACCCTAACCATAACCCTAACCCTAACCCTAACCTAACTCTAACCCTAACCCTAACCCCTAACCCTAACCCTAACCCTAACCCTAACCCTAACCCTAAACCTAACACCAACCCTAACCCTAACCCTAAACCTAACCCTAAAACCAACCCTAACCCTAACACTAACCCTAACCCCTAACCCTAACACTAAACCTAACCCTAAATCTAACACCAACCCTAAACCTAACCCCAACCCTAACCCAAAACCTAACTCTAACCCTAACCCTAACCCTAACCCTAACCCTAAACCCTAACCCTAACCCTAACCCTAAACTCTAACCCTAACCCAAAACCTAACCCTAACCCTAACCCTAATCCTAACCCTAACGCTAACCCTAACCCTAACACTAACGCTAACCCCTAACCCTAACCCTAACCCTAACCCTAACCCTAACCCTAAACCTAACACCAACCTTAACCCTAACCCTAACCCTAACCCTAACACCAACCCTAACCCTAACCCTAACCCTAACCCAAAACCTAATCCTAATCCTAACCCTAACCCTAACCCTAACCCTAACACTAACCCTAACCACTAACCCTAACCCTAAACCTAACCCTAACCCTAAAACCAACTCTAAACCTAACCCTAACCCTAACCCTAACCCAAAACCTAACTCTAACCCTAACCCTAACCCTAACCTAACTCTAACTCTAAACCTTAACGCTAACCCTAAACCTAAACCTAACCCTAAACCTAACACCAACCCTAACCCTAACCTCAACCCTAACACCAAACCTAACCCTAACCCTAACCCTAAACCCTAACACTAACCCTAACCCTAACCCTAACGCTAACCCAAAACCTAATCCTAATCCTAACCCTAACCCTAACCCTAACCCTAACGATAACCCTAACCCTAACACTAACCCTAACCTCTAACCCTAACCCTAAACCTAACCGTAAACCTAACACCAACCCTAATCCTAACCCAAACCCTAACCCTAACACCAACTCTAACCCAATCCCTAACCCTAAACACTAAGCCTAACCCTAACCCTAACCCTAACCTTAAACCTAACCCTAAACCTAACACCAACCCTAAACCTAACCCTAACCCTAACTCTAACCCTAACACTAACCCTAACCCCTAACCCTAACACTAAACCTAACCCTAACCCTAACACCAACCCTAAACCTAACCCTAACCCTAACCCTAACCCTAAACCTAACCCAAAACCTAACCCTAACCCTAACCCTAATCCAAAACCTAACCCTAACCCTAACCTAACTCTAAATCTAAACCCTAACCCTAACCCTAACCCTATACCTAACCCTAACCCAAAGCCTAACCCTAACCCTAACCCTAACCCTAACCCTAACACTAACCCTAACCCTAACCCTAACACTAACACTAACCCTAACCCTAACCCTAACCCTAGGGCGAGGGGTATTGCTCGGGGTAACCTACCCTAACCCTAACCCTAACCATAACCCTAACCCTAACCCTAACCTAACTCTAACCCTAACCCTAACCCCTAACCCTAACCCTAACCCTAACCCTAACCCTAACCCTAAACCTAACACCAACCCTAACCCTAACCCTAACCCTAACCCTAAAACCAACCCTAACCCTAACCCTAAACCTAACCCAAAACCTAACTCTAACGCTAACCTAACTCTAACCCTAAACCCTAACCCTAACCCTAACCCAAAACCTAACTCTAACCCTAACCCTAACCCTAACCTAACTCTAACCCTAAACCCTAACCCTAACCCTAACCCTAAACCTAACACCAACCGTAACCCTAACCCTAACCCTAATAACAACCCTAACCCTAACCCTAACCCTAACCCTAAACCCTAACCCTAACCCTAACCCTAACCCTAACCCTAACCCAAAACCTAACCCTAACCCTAACACTAACCCTAACCCTAACCCTAACCCTAACCCTAAACCTAACACCAACCCTAACCTTAACCCTAACCCTAACCCTAACAACAACCCTAACACTAACCCTAAACCCTAACCCTAACCCTAACCCTAACCCTAACCCTAACCCACAACCTAACCCTAACCCTAACCCTAATCCAAAACCTAACCCTAACCCTAACCTAACTCTAAATCTAAACCCTAACTCTAACCCTAACCCTAACCCTATACCTAACCCTAACCCAAAGCCTAACCCTAACCCTAACCCTAACCCTAACCCTAACACTAACCCTAACCCTAACACTAACACTAACCCTAACCCTAACCCTAACCCTAACCATAGGGCGAGGGGTAGTGCTCGGGGTAACCTAATCCTAACCCTAACCCTAACCATAACCCTAATCCTAACCCTAACCTAACTCTAACCCTAACCCTAACCCCTAACCCTAACCCTAACCCTAACCCTAACCCTAAACCTAACACCAACCCTAACCCTAACCCTAACCCTAACCCTAACACCAACCCTAACCCTAACCCTAACCTTAACACCAACCCTAACACTATCTCTAACCCTAAACCGTAACCCTAACCCTAACCCTAACCCTAACCCTAAACCTAACACCAATCCTAACCCTAACCCTAACTCTAACCCTAACACCAACCCTAACCCTAACCCAAAACCTAACCCTAAACCTAACCCTAACCCTAACCCTAACCCTAACACTAACTCTAACCCCTAACCCTAACCCTAAACCTAACCCTAAATCTAACACCAACCCTAAACCTAACCCTAACCCTAACCCAAAACCTAACTCTAACCCTAACCCTAACCCTAACCCTAATTCTAACCCTAAACCCTAACCCTAACCCTAACCCTAACCCTAACCCAAAACCTAATCCTAATCCTAACCCTAACCCTAACCCTAACCCTAACACTAACCCTAACCCCTAACCCTAACCCTAAACCTAACCCTAACCCTAAAACCAACTCTAAACCTAACCCTAACCCTAACCCTAACCCAAAACCTAACTCTAACCCTAACCCTAACCCTAACCTAACTCTAACTCTAAACCTTAACCCTAACCCTAAACCTAAACCTAACCCTAAACCTAACACCAACCCTAACCCTAACCTCAACCCTAACACCAAACCTAACCCTAACCCTAACCCTAAACCCTAACACTAACCCTAACCCTAACCCTAACGCTAACCCAAAACCTAATCCTAATCCTAACCCTAACCCTAACCCTAACCCTAACGATAACCCTAACACTAACACTATCCCTAACCTCTAACCCTAACCCTAAACCTAACCGTAAACCTAACACCAACCCTAATCCTAACCCAAACCCTAACCCTAACACCAACTCTAACCCAATCCCTAACCCTAAACACTAAGCCTAACCCTAACCCTAACCCTAACCCTAAACCTAACCCTAAACCTAACACCAACCCTAAACCTAACCCTAACCCTAACTCTAACCCTAACACTAACCCTAACCCCTAACCCTAACACTAAACCTAACCCTAACCCTAACACCAACCCTAAACCTAACCCTAACCCTAACCCTAACCCTAACCCTAACCCAAAACCTAACCCTAACCCTAACCCTAATCCAAAACCTAACCCTAATCCTAACCTAACTCTAAATCTAAACCCTAACCCTAACCCTAACCCTATACCTAACCCTAACCCAAAGCCTAACCCTAACCCTAACTTTAACCCTAACCCAAAGCCTAACCCTAACCCTAACCCTAACCCTAACACTAACCCTAACACTAACCCTAACACTAACACTAACCCTAACCCTAACCATAACCCTAACCCTAACCCTAACCCTAGGGCGAGGGGTATTGCTCGGGGTAACCTAACCCTAACCCTAACCCTAACCATAACCCTAACCCTAACCCTAACCTAACTCTAACCCTAACCCTAACCCCTAACCCTAACCCTAACCCTAACCCTAACCCTAACCCTAAACCTAACACCAACCCTAACCCTAACCCTAACCCTAACCCTAAAACCAACCCTAACCCTAACCCTAAACCTAACCCAAAACCTAACTCTAACGCTAACCTAACTCTAACCCTAAACCCTAACCCTAACCCTAAGCCAAAACCTAACTCTAACCCTAACCCTAACCCTAACCTAACTCTAACCCTAAACCCTAACCCTAACCCTAACCCTAAACCTAACACCAACCGTAACCCTAACCCTAACCCTAATAACAACCCTAACCCTAATCCTAACCCTAACCTAACTCTAACCCTAACCCTAACCCCTAACCCTAACCCTAACCCTAACCCTAACCCTAACCCTAAACCTAACACCAACCCTAACCCTAACCCTAACCCTAACCCTAACACCAACCCTAACACTAACCCTAACCTTAACACCAACCCTAACACTATCCCTAAGCCTAAACCGTAACCCTAACCCTAACCCTAACCCTAACCCTAACCCTAAACCTAACACCAATCCTAACCCTAACCCTAACTCTAACCCTAACACCAACCCTAACCCTAACCCAAAACCTAACCCTAAACCTAACCCTAACTCTAACCCTAACACTAACCCTAACCCCTAACCCTAACCCTAAACCTAACCCTAAATCTAACACCAACCCTAAACCTAACCCTAACCCTAACCCAAAACCTAACTCTAACCCTAACCCTAACCCTAACCCTAACCCTAAACCCTAACCCTAATCCTAACCCTAAACCCTAACCCTAACCCAAAACCTAACCCTAACCCTAACCCTAATCCTAACCCTAACGCTAACCCTAACCCTAACACTAACGCTAACCCCTAACCCTAACCCTAACCCTAACCCTAACCCTAAACCTAACACCAACCTTAACCCTAACCCTAACCCTAACCCTAACACCAACCCTAACCCTAACCCTAACCCTAACCCAAAACCTAATCCTAATCCTAACCCTAACCCTAACCCTAACCCTAACACTAACCCTAACCCCTAACCCTAACCCTAAACCTAACCCTAACCCTAACACCAACTCTAAACCTAACCCTAACCCTAACCCTAACCCAAAACCTAACTCTAACCCTAACCCTAACCCTAACCCTAACCTAACTCTAACTCTAAACCTTAACCCTAACCCTAAACCTAAACCTAACCCTAAACCTAACACCAACCCTAACCCTAACCTCAACCCTAACACCAAACCTAACCCTAACCCTAACCCTAAACCCTAACACTAACCCTAACCCTAACCCTAACGCTAACCCAAAACCTAATCCTAATCCTAACCCTAACCCTAACCCTAACCCTAACGCTAACCCTAACCCTAACACTAACCCTAACCTCTAACCCTAACCCTAAACCTAACCGTAAACCTAACACCAACCCTAATCCTAACCCAAACCCTAACCCTAACACCAACTCTAACCCAATCCCTAACCCTAAACACTAAGCCTAACCCTAACCCTAACCCTAACCCTAAACCTAACCCTAAACCTAACACCAACCCTAAACCTAACCCTAACCCTAACTCTAACCCTAACACTAACCCTAACCCCTAACCCTAACACTAAACCTAACCCTAACCCTAACACCAACCCTAAACCTAACCCTAACCCTAACCCTAACCCTAAACCTAACCCAAAACCTAACCCTAACCCTAACCCTAATCCAAAACCTAACCCTAACCCTAACCTAACTCTAAATCTAAACCCTAACCCTAACCCTAACCCTAACCCTATACCTAACCCTAACCCAAAGCCTAACCCTAACCCTAACCCTAACCCTAACCCTAACACTAACCCTAACCCTAACCCTAACACTAACACTAACCCTAACCCTAACCCTAGGGCGAGGGGTATTGCTCGGGGTAACCTAACCCTAACCCTAACCCTAACCATAACCCTAACCCTAACCCTAACCTAACTCTAACCCTAACCCTAACCCCTAACCCTAACCCTAACCCTAACCCTAACCCTAACCCTAACCCTAAACCTAACACCAACCCTAACCCTAACCCTAACCCTAACCCTAAAACCAACCCTAACCCTAACCCTAAACCTAACCCAAAACCTAACTCTAACGCTAACCTAACTCTAACCCTAAACCCTAACCCTAACCCTAACCCAAAACCTAACTCTAACCCTAACCCTAACCCTAACCTAACTCTAACCCTAAACCCTAACCCTAACCCTAACCCTAAACCTAACACCAACCGTAACCCTAACCCTAACCCTAATAACAACCCTAACCCTAACCCTAACCCTAACCCTAAACCCTAACCCCAACCCTAACCCTAACCCTAACCCTAACCCAAAACCTAACCCTAACCCTAACACTAACCCTAACCCTAACCCTAACCCTAAACCTAACACCAACCCTAACCTTAACCCTAACCCTAACCCTAACAACAACCCTAACACTAACCCTAAACCCTAACCCTAACCCTAACCCTAACCCTAACCCTAACCCTAACCCTAACCCAAAACCTAACCCTAACCCTAACCCTAATCCAAAACCTAACCCTAACCCTAACCTAACTCTAAATCTAAACCCTAACTCTAACCCTAACCCTAACCCTATACCTAACCCTAACCCAAAGCCTAACCCTAACCCTAACCCTAACCCTAACCCTAACACTAACCCTAACCCTAACACTAACACTAACCCTAACCCTAACCCTAACCCTAACCATAGGGCGAGGGGTAGTGCTCGGGGTAACCTAATCCTAACCCTAACCCTAACCATAACCCTAATCCTAACCCTAACCTAACTCTAACCCTAACCCTAACCCCTAACCCTAACCCTAACCCTAACCCTAACCCTAAACCTAACACCAACCCTAACCCTAACCCTAACCCTAACCCTAACACCAACCCTAACCCTAACCCTAACCTTAACACCAACCCTAACACTATCCCTAACCCTAAACCGTAACCCTAACCCTAACCCTAACCCTAACCCTAACCCTAACCCTAAACCTAACACCAATCCTAACCCTAACCCTAACTCTAACCCTAACACCAACCCTAACCCTAACCCAAAACCTAACCCTAAACCTAACCCTAACCCTAACCCTAACCCTAACACTAACCCTAACCCCTAACCCTAACCCTAAACCTAACCCTAAATCTAACACCAACCCTAAACCTAACCCTAACCCTAACCCAAAACCTAACTCTAACCCTAACCCTAACCCTAACCCTAATTCTAACCCTAAACCCTAACCCTAACCCTAACCCTAACCCTAACCCAAAACCTAATCCTAATCCTAACCCTAACCCTATCCCTAACCCTAACGCTAACCCTAACCCTAACACTAACCCTAACCTCTAACCCTAACCCTAAACCTAACCCTAAACCTAACACCAACCCTAATCCTAACCCAAACCCTAACCCTAACACCAACTCTAACCCAATCCCTAACCCTAAACACTAAGCCTAACCCTAACCCTAACCCTAACCCTAAACCTAACCCTAAACCTAACACCAACCCTAACCCTAACACCAACCCTAACCCTAACCCTAACCCTAAACCTAAACCTAACAAGGGCAAGGTGTACTGGTCAGCGACGGGCAATTTCTAGGCCTCCGACTAGAGGGAGCCATGGGCGTTGGTCTAGGGCTTGAGCTAGGGCTAGTGGAAGCGGTAGGCGTAGCGCTGGGGTAGGCATAGGGCTAGGGGTGGGTGTCGCGGTGAACCTAGGGCCAGGAGTGGGAGCTGTGACTAGGGGTAGAGATGGGGGTGGGCCTATGGGTAGGGGGAGCTGTAGGGCCAGGGGTAGTGGTAGGACCAGAGGTAGTGCTAGGCGTAGGCCTAAAGCGAGGGGTCGTGCTCGGGGTAGGGTTAGGTGAAGGGCTAGTGGTTGCCCGAGGCCAACGAGCAGTGTTAGGGTTAGGGCTCATGCTAGGCCTAGGACGAGTGGTAGTGGTAGGGGTTAGCCGAGGGCTAAGGTTAGGTGTCACGGGAGGGCTCCGGGTAGTCCTAGGACTCGGAACAGGTGTAGGGCTGGATTAGGGTGTGGCTAAGGGTGGGTCCAGGGTGATTTCATAGGATACGGTTTAGTGCTCTGGCTAAGGTAGGTCAAGGTGTACAGGTCGGCGACGGGCAAGTGCTAGGCCTCGGACTAGATGAGCACTGGGCGTTGGTCTAGGGCCCGAGCTAGGGCTAGTGGAAGCGATAGGCGTAGCGCTGGGGTAGGCATAGGGCAAGGGGTGGGTGTCGAGGTAAACCTCGGATTAGGACTAGGACCAAAAGTGGGATTTGTGTCTAGGGGTATGTATGGGGGTGGGCCTATGGGTAGGGGGAGCTGTAGTGCCAGGGGTAGGGGTAGGACCAGAGGTAGTGGTAGGCGTAGGCCTAGGGCGAGGGGTAGTGCTCGGGGTAACCTAAACCTAACCCTAACCTTAACCCTAACCCTAACCCTAACCCAAAACCTAACCCTAACCCTAACCCTAACCCTAACACTAACCCTAACCCTACCCCTAACCCTAACACTAACCCTAACTCTAACCCCTAACCCTAACCCTAAACCTAACACCCACCCTAACCCTAACCCTAACCCTAACACCAACCCTAATCCTAACCCTAACCCTAACCCTAAACCTAACAAGGGCAAGGTGTACTGGTCAGCGACGGGAAGTTCTAGGCCTCGGACTAGAGGGAGCCATGGGCGTTGGTCTAGGGCCCGAGCTAGGGCTAGTGGAAGCGGTAGGCGTAGCGCTGGGGTAGGCATAGGGCAAGGGGTGGGTGTCGAGGTGAACCTCGGAGTAGTCCTAGGGCCAGGAGTGGGAGCTGTGACTAGGGGTAGGGATGGGGGTGGGCCTATGGGTAGGAGGATCTGTAGGGCCAGGGGTAGTGGTAGGACCTGAAGTAGTGCTAGGCGTAGGCCTAGGGCGAGGGGTAATGCTCGGTGTAGTGTTAGGTGAAGGGCTAGTGGTTGGCAGAGACCAACGAGCAGTGTTAGGGTTAGGGCTCATGTTAGGCCTAGGACGAGTGGTAGTGGTAGGGGTTAGCCGAGGGCTAAGGTTAGGTGTCACGGGAGGGCTCCGGGTAGTCCTAGGACTCGGAACAGGTGTAGGGCTGGATTAGGGTGTGGCTAAGGGTGGGTCCAGGGTGATTTCATAGGACACGGCTTAGTGCTCTGGCTAAGGTAGGTCAAGGTGTACTGGTCGGCGACAGGCAAGTGCTAGGCCTCGGACTAAATGAGCACTGGGAGTTGGTCTAGGGCCCGAGCTAGGGCTAGTGGAAGCGATAGGCGTAGCGCTGGGGTAGGCATAGGGCAAGGGGTGGGTGTTGGGGTAAACCTCGGAGTAGGCCTAGGGCCAGGAGTTGGAGCTGTGGCTAGGGTTAGGGATTTGGCTGTGCCTATGAATAGGGGGAGGTGTAGGGCCAGGGGTAGGGGTAGGACCAGAGGTAGTGCTAGGCGTAGGCCTAGGGCGAGGGGTAGTGCTCGGGGTAACCTAACCCTAACCCTAACCCTAACCCTAACCCTAACCCTAACCTAACTCTAACAGTAACCCTAACCCCTAAACCTAACCCTAACCCTAACACTAACCCTAACCCTAACCCTAACCCTTACTACAACCCTAACCCTAACCCTAACACTAACCCTAACTTTAACCCCTAACCCTAACCCTAAACCTAACCCTAAACCTAACACCAACCCTAAACCTAATCCTAACCCTAACAACAACCCTAACACTATCCCTAACCCTAAACCGTAACCCTCACCCTATCCCTAAACCTAACCCTAACCCTAAACCTAACACCAACCCTAACCTTAACCCTAACCCTAACCCTAACACCAACCATATCTTTAACCCTAACCCTAAAGCCTAACCCTAACCCTAACCCTAACCCTAACCATAACCCTAACCCTAACCGTAACCCTAACCCTAACCCTAACCCTAACCCTAACCCTAACCCTATCCCTAACCATAACCCTAACCCTAACCCTAACCTAACTCTAACCCTAACTCTAACCCCTAAACCTAACCCTAACCCTAACCCTAACCCTAACCCTAACCCTAACCCTAACCCTAAAACTAACCCTAACCCCTAACCCTAACCCTAAACCTAACCCTAACCCTAACACCAACCCTAAACCTAACCCTAACCCTAACCCTAACCCTAAACCTAACACCATCCCTAACCTTAACCATAACCCTAACCCTAACACCAACCATATCTTTAACCCTAACCCTAAAGCCTAACCCTAACCCTAACCCTAACCCTAACCATAACCCTAACCCTAACCGTAACCCTAACCCTAACCCTAACCCTAACCCTAACCCTAACCCTAACCCTATCCCTAACCATAACCCTAACCCTAACCGTAACCTAACTCTAACCCTAACTCTAACCCCTAAACCTAACCCTAACCCTAACCCTAACCCTAACCCTAACCCTAAAACTAACCCTAACCCCTAACCCTAACCCTAAACCTAACCCTAACCCTAACACCAACCCTAAACCTAACCCTAACCCTAACCCTAACCCTAAACCTAACACCAACCCTAACCCTAACCCTAACCCTAACACCAACCCTAACCCTAACCCTAACCCTAAACCCTAACACTAATCCTAACCCTAACCCTAACCCTAACCCTAACGCTAACCCTAACCCTAACACTAACCCTAACCTCTAACCCTAACCCTAAACCTAACCCTAAACCTAACACCAACCCTAATCCTAACCCAAACCCTAACCCTAACACCAACTCTAACCCAATCCCTAACCCTAAACACTAAGCCTAACCCTAACCCTAACCCTAACCCTAAACCTAACCCTAAACCTAACACCAACCCTAAACCTAACCCTAACCCTAACACCAACCCTAACCCTAACCCTAACCCTAACCTAACTCTAATTCTAAACCCTAACCCTAAAGCTAACCCTAACCCTAACCCTAAACCTAACACCAACCGTAACCCTAACCCTAACCCTAATAACAACCCTAACCCTAACCCTAACCCTAACCCTAAACCCTAACCCTAACCCTAACCCTAACCCTAACGCTAACCCAAAACCTAACCCTAAACCTAACACTAACCCTAACACTAACCCTAAACCTAACCGTAACCCTAACACTAACCCTAACTCTAACCCCTAATCCTAACCCTAAATCTAACCCTGAAACTAACACCAACCCTAACACTAACCCTAACCCTAACCGTAACCCTAACCCTAACCCTATCCCTAACCCTAACCCTAACCCTAAACCTAACACCAACTCTAACCTTAACCCTAACCCTAACCCTAACACCAACCCTAACACTAACCCTAACCCTAAACCCTAACCCTAACCCTAATCCTAACCCTAACCCTAACCCTAACCCAAAACCTAACCCTAACCCTAACCCTAATCCAAAACCTAACCCTAACCCTAACCTAACTCTAAATCTAAACCCTAACCCTAACCCTAACCCTAACCCTATACCTAACCCTAACCCAAAGCCTAACCCTAACCCTAACCCTAACCCTAACCCTAACCCTAACACTAACCCTAACCCTAACACTAACAATAACCCTAACCCTAACCCTAACCTAACTCTAAATCTAAAC
>NW_027668826.1:25000-27500 GCF_964194185.1 Rhinolophus hipposideros | reverse complement strand
CTAACCATAGGGCGAGGGGTAGTGCTCGGGGTAACCTAATCCTAACCCTAACCCTAACCATAACCCTAATCCTAACCCTAACCTAACTCTAACCCTAACCCTAACTCCTAACCCTAACCCTAACCCTAACCCTAACCCTAAACTAACACCAACCCTAACCCTAACCCTAACCCTAACCCTAACACCAACCCTAACCCTAACCCTAACCTTAACACCAACCCTAACACTATCCCTAACCCTAAACCGTAACCCTAACCCTAACCCTAACCCTAACCCTAACCCTAACCCTAAACCTAACACCAATCCTAACCCTAACCCTAACTCTAACCCTAACACCAACCCTAACCCTAACCCAAAACCTAACCCTAAACCTAACCCTAACCCTAACCCTAACCCTAACACTAACCCTAACCCCTAACCCTAACCCTAAACCTAACCCTAAATCTAACACCAACCCTAAACCTAACCCTAACCCTAACCCAAAACCTAACTCTAACCCTAACCCTAACCCTAACCCTAACCCTAAACCCTAACCCTAACCCTAACCTTAACCCTAACCCTAACCCAAAACCTAACCCTAACCCTAACCCTAATCCTAACCCTAACGCTAACCCTAACCCTAACACTAACGCTAACCCCTAACCCTAACCCTAACCCTAACCCTAACCCTAAACCTAACACCAACCTTAACCCTAACCCTAACCCTAACCCTAACACCAACCCTAACCCTAACCCTAACCCTAACCCAAAACCTAACCCTAACGCTAACCTAACTCTAACCCTAAATCCTAACCAAACCCTAACCCTAACCGTAACCCTAACCCAAAACCTAAACCTAACCCTAACCCTAACCCTAACCCTAACACTAACCCTAACCCTAACCCTAACCCTAACCCTAACCCTAACACTAACCCTAACCCCTAACCCTAACCCTAAACCTAACCCTAACCAAATACTATCCCTAAACCTAACACTAACCCTAACCCTAACCCAAAACCTAACTCTAACCCTAACCCTAACCCTAACCATAACGTAACTCTAACTCTAAACCCTAACACTAACCCTAACCCTAACCCTAAACCTAACACCAACCCTAACCCTAACCCTAACCCTAACACCAACCCTAACCCTAACCCTAACCCTAAACCCTAACACTAACCCTAACCCTAACCCTAACCCTAACCCTAACCCAAAACCTAATCCTAACCCTAACCCTAACCCTAACCCTAACGCTAACCCTAACCCTAAAACTAACCCTAACCCCTAACCCTAAACCTAACCCTAAACCTAACACCAACCCTAACCCTAACCCAAACCCTAACCCTAACACCAACTCTAACCCAATCCCTAATCCTAAACACTAACCCTAAACCTAACCCTAACCCTAACCCTAATCCTAACCCTAAACCTAACACCAACCCTAAACCTAACCCTAACCCTAACACCAACCCTAACCCTAACCCTAACCCTAACCCTAAACCTAACAAGGGCAAGGTGTACTGCTCAGCGACAGGCAATTTCTAAGCCTCGGACTAGAGGGAGCCATGGGCGTTGGTCTAGGGCCCGAGGTAGGGCTAGTGGAAGCGGTAGGCGTAGCGCTGGGGTAGGCATAGGGCAAGGGGTGGGTCTCGAGGTGAACCTCGGAGTAGTCCTAGGGCCAGGAGTGGGAGCTGTGACTAGGGGTAGGGATGGGGGTGGGCCTATGGGTAGGGGGAGCTGTAGGGCCAGGGGTAGTGGTAGGACCAGAGGTAGTGCTAGGCGTAGGCCTAGGGCGAGGGGTCGTGCTCGGGGTAGGGTTAGGTGAAGGGCTAGTGGTTGGCCGAGGCCAACGAGCAGTGTTAGGGTTAGGGCTCATGTTAGGCCTAGGACGAGTGGTAGTGGTAGGGGTTAGCCGAGGGCTAAGGTTAGGTGTCACGGGAGGGCTCCGGGTAGTCCTAGGACTCAGAACAGGTGTAGGTCTGGATTAGGGTGTGGCTAAGGGTGGGTCCAGGGTGATTTCATAGGATACGGCTTAGTGCTCTGGCTAAGGTAGGTCTAGGTGTACAGGTCGGCGACGGGCAAGTGCTAGGCCTCGGACTAGATGAGCACTGGGCGTTGGTCTAGGGTCCGAGCTAGGCCTAGTGGAAGCGATAGGCGTAGCGCTGGGGTAGGCATAGGGCAAGTGGTGGGTGTTGGGGTTACCTCAAAGTAGGCCAAGGGCCAGGAGTTGGAGCTGTGGCTAGGGTTAGGGATTTTGCTGTGCCTATGGGTAGAAGGAGCTGTAGGGCCAGGGGTAGGGGTAGGACCAGAGGTAGTGCTAGGCGTAGGCCTAGGGCGAGGGGTAGTGCTTGGGGTAACCTAACCCTAACCCTAACACTAACCCTAACCCTAACCCTAACACCAACCCTAAACCTAACCCTAACCCTAACCCTACCCCAAAACGTAACTCTAACCCTAACCGTAACCCTAACCCTAACCTAACTCTAACTCTAAACCCTAACCCTAACCCTAACCCTAACCC
>NW_027668826.1:20000-22500 GCF_964194185.1 Rhinolophus hipposideros | reverse complement strand
AACACTAACCCTAACTTTAACCCCTAACCCTAACCCTAAATCTAACCCTGAAACTAACACCAACCCTAACACTAACCCTAACCCTAACTGTAACCCTAACCCTAACCCTAACCCTATCCCTAACCCTAACCCTAACCCTAACCCTAACACCAACCCTAACACTAACCCTAACCCTAAACCCTAACCCTAACCCTAACCCTAACCCTAACCCTAACCCTAACCCAAAACCTAACCCTAACCCTAACCCTAATCCAAAACCTAACCCTAACCCTAACCTAACTCTAAATCTAAACCCTAACCCTAACCCTAACCCAAAACCTATACCTAACCCTAACTTAAAGCCTAACCCTAACCCTAACCCTAATCCTAACCCTAACACTTACCCTATCCCTAACACTAACACTAACCCTAACCCTAACCCTAACCCTAACCCTAACCCTAACCCTAGGTCGAGGGGTAGTGCTCGGGGTAACCTAACCCTAACCCTAACCCTAACCATAAACCTAATCCTAACCGTAACCTAACTCTAACCCTGACCCTAACCCCTAACCCTAACCCTAACCCTAATTCTAACCCTAACCCTAAACCTAACACCAACCCTAACCCTAACCCTAACCCTAACACCAACCCTAACCCTAACCCAAACCTTAACACCAACCCTAACACTATCCCTAACCCTAAACCGTAACCCTAACCCTAACCCTAACCCTAACCCTAACCCTAAACCTAACACCAATCCTAACGCTAACCCTAACTCTAACCCTAACACCAACCCTAACCCTAACCCAAAACCTAACCCTAAACCTAACCCTAACCCTAACCCTAACCCTAACACTAACCCTAACCCCTAACCCTAACCTTAACCTAACCCTAACCCTAACACCAACCCTAAACCTAACCCTAACCCTAACCCAAAACCTAACTCTAACCCTAACCCTAACCCTAACACTAACCCTAACCCTAAACCCTAACCCTAACCCTAACCATAACCCTAACCCTAATCCAAAACCTAACCCTAACCCTAACCCTAATCCTAACCCTAACGCTAACCCTAACCCTAACACTAACGCTAACCCCTAACCCTAACCCTAACCCTAACCCTAACCCTAACCCTAACCCTAAACCTAACACCAACCTTAACCCTAACCCTAACCCTAACCCTAACACCAACCCTAACCCTAACCCTAACCCTAACCCAAAACCTAACCCTAACGCTAACCTAACTCTAACCCTAAACCCTAACCAAACCCTAACCCTAACCGTAACCCTAACTCAAAACCTAACCCTAACCCTAACCCTAACCCTAACCCTAACCCTAACACTAACCCTAACCCTAACCCTAACACTAACCCTAACCCCTAACCCTAACCCTAAACCTAACCCTAACCCTAATACCAACCCTAAACCTAACCCTAACCCTTACCCTAACCCAAAACCTAACTCTAACCCTAACCCTAATTCTAACCCTAACGTAACTCTAACTCTAAACCCTAACCCGAACCCTAACCCTAATCCTAACCCTAAACCTAACACCAACCCTAACCCTAACCCTAACCCTAACACCAACCCTAACCCTAAACCTAACCCTAAACCCTAACACTAACCCTAACCCTAACCCTAACCCTAACCTAACTCTAACTCTAAAGCCTAACCATAAAACTAACCCTAACCCTAACCCTAAACCTAACACCAACCGTAACCCTAACCCTAACCCTAATAACAACCCTAACCCTAGCCCTAACCCTAACCCTAAACCCTAACCCTAACCCTAACCCTAACCCTAACCCTAACCCAAAACCTAACCCTAAACCTAAAACTAACCCTAACACTAACCCTAAACCTAACCGTAACCCTAACACTAACCCTAACTCTAACCCCTAACCCTAACCCTAAATCTAACCCTGAAACTAACACCAACCCTAACACTAACCCTAACCCTAACCGTAACCCTAACCCTAACCCTATCCCTAACCCTAACCCTAACCCTAAACCTAACACCAACCCTAACCTTAACCCTAACCCTAACCCTAACACCAACCCTAACACTAACCCTAACCCTAAACCCTAACCCTAACCCTAACCCTAACCCTAACCCTAACCGTAACCCTAACCCTAACCCAAAACCTAACCCTAACCCTAACCCTAATCCAAAACCTAACCCTAACCCTAACCTAACTCTAAATCTAAACCCTAACCCTAACCCTAACCCTAACCCTATACCTAACCCTAACCCAAAGCCTAACCCTAACCCTAACCCTAACCCTAACCCTAACACTAACCCTAACCCTAACACTAACAATAACCCTAACCCTAACCCTAACCTAACTCTAAATCTAAACCCTAACCCTAACCCTAACCATAACCCTATACCTAACACTAACCCAAAGCCTAACCCTAACCCTAACCCTAACCCTAACACTAACCCTAACCCTAACCCTAACACTAACACTAACCCTAACCCTAACCCTAACCCTAACCCTGGGCGAGGGGTAGTGCTCGG
>NW_027668826.1:12500-15000 GCF_964194185.1 Rhinolophus hipposideros | reverse complement strand
TAACCCTAACCCTAACCCTAACCCTAAACCTAACACCAACCCTAACCCTAACCCTAACCCTAACACCAACCCTAACCCTAACCCTAACCCTAAACCCTAACACTAACCCTAACCTTAACCCTAACCCTAACCCAAAACCTAATCCTAAGCCTAACCCTAACCCTAACCCTAACGCTAATCCTAACCCTAACACTAACCCTAACCCCTAACCCTAAACCTAACCCTAAACCTAACACCAACCCTAACCCTAACCCAAACCCTAACCCTAACACCAACTCTAACCCAATCCCTAACCCTAAACACTAACCCTAAACCTAACCCTAACCCTAACCCTAAACCTAACCCTAAACCTAACACCAACCCTAAACCTAACCCTAACCCTAACACCAACCCTAACCCTAACCCTAACCCTAACCCTAAACCTAACAAGGGCAAGGTGTACTGCTCAGCGACAGGCAATTTCTAGGCCTCGGACTAGAGGGAGCCATGGGCGTTGGTCTAGGGCCCGAGGTAGGGCTAGTGGAAGCAGTAGGCGTAGCGCTGGGGTAGGCATATGGCAAGGGGTGGGTGTCGAGGTGAACCTCGGAGTAGTCCTAGGGCCAGGAGTGGGAGCTGTGACTAGGGGTAGGGATGGGGGTGGGCCTATGGGTAGGGGGAGCTGTAGGGCCAGGGGTAGTGGTAGGACCAGAGGTAGTGCTAGGCGTAGGCCTAGGGCAAGGGGTCGTGCTCGGGGTAGGGTTAGGTGAAGGGCTAGTGGTTGGCCGAGGCCAACGAGCAGTGTTAGGGTTAGGGCTCATGTTAGGCCTAGGACGAGTGGTAGTGGTAGGGGTTAGCCGAGGGCTAACGTTAGGTGTCACGGGAGGGCTCCGCGTAGTCCTAGGACTCGGAACAGGTGTAGGGCTGGATTAGGGTGTGGCTAAGGGTGGGTCCAGGGTGATTTCATAGGATACGGCTTAGTGCTCTGGCTAAGGTAGGTCAAGGTGTACAGGTCGGCGACGGGCAAGTGCTACGCCTCGGACTAGATGAGCACTGGGCGTTGGTCTAGGGTCCGAGCTAGGACTAGTGGAAGCGATAGGCGTAGCGCTGGGGTAGGCATAGGGCAAGTGGTGGGTGTTGGGGTTACCTCAAAGTAGGCCTAGGGCCAGGAGTTGGAGCTGTGGCTAGGGTTAGGGATTTTGCTGTGCCTATGGGTAGAAGGAGCTGCAGGGCCAGGGGTAGGGGTAGGAGCAGAGGTAGTGCTAGGCGTAGGCCTAGGGCGAGGGGTAGTGCTTGGGGTAACCTAACCCTAACCCTAACACTAAACCTAACCCTAACCCTAACACCAACCCTAAACCTAACCCTAACCCTAACCCTAACCCAAAACCTAACTCTAACCCTAACCCTAACCCTAACCCTAACCTAACTCTAACTCTAAACCCTAAACCTAACCCTAACCGTAACATTAAACCTAACACCAACGCTAACCCTAACCCTAACCCTAACCGTAACCCTAACCCTAACCTCATTTCTAACCCTAACCCTAACCCTAAACCTAACACCAACCCTAACCTAACCCTAACCCTAACACCAACCCTAACCCTAACCCTAACCCTAAATCCTAACCCTAAACCTAACCCTAACCCTAACCCAAAACCTAACCCTAACCCTAACCCTAACCCAAAACCTAACCCTATACCTAACCCTAACCCAAAGCCTAACCCTAACCCTAACCCTAACCCTAACACTAACCCTAACCCTAACCCTAACACTAACACTAACCCTAACCCTAACCCTAACCGTAACCCTAACCCTGGGCGAGGGGTAGTGCTCGGGGTAACCTAACACTAACCCTAACCCTAACCATAACCTTAACCCTAACCCTAACCTAACTCTAACACTAACCCTAACCCCTAACCCTAACCCTAACCCTAACCCTAACCCTAACCCTAAACCTAACATCAACCCTAACCTTAACTCTAAACCTAACCCTAACACCAACCCTAACCCTAACCCTAACCCTAAACCTAACACCAACATTAACCCTAACCCTAACCCTAACCCTAACACCAACCCTAACCCTAACCCTAACCCTAACCCAAAACCTAACCCTAACGCTAACCTAACTCTAACCCTAAACCCTAACCAAACCCTAACCCTAACCATAACCCTAACCCAAAACCTAACCCTAACCCTAACCCTAACCCTAACCCTAACCCTAACACTAACCCTAACCCTAACCCTAACCCTAACCCTAACACTAACCCTAACCCCTAACCCTAACCCTAAACCTAACCCTAACCCTAATACCAACCCTAAACCTATCCCTAACCCTAACCCTAACCCAAAACCTAACTCTAACCCTAACCCTAACCCTAACCCTAACGTAACTCTAACTCTAAACCCTAACACTAACCCTAACCCTAAACCTAACCCTAAACCTAACACCAACCCTAACCCTAACCCTAACCCTAACACCAACCCTAACCCTAACCCTAACCCTAAACCCTAACACTAACCCTAA
>NW_027668826.1:0-7500 GCF_964194185.1 Rhinolophus hipposideros | reverse complement strand
GGACCAGAAGTAGTGCTAGGCGTAGCCCTAGGGCGAGGGGTAGTGCTCGGGGTAACCTAAACCTAACCCTAACATTAACCCTAACCCTAACCCTAACCCAAAACCTAACCCTAACCCTAACCCTAACCCTAACACTAACCCTAACCCTAACCCTAACCCTAACACTAACCCTAACTCTAACCCCTAACCCTAACCCTAAACCTAACACCCACCCTAACCCTAACCCTAACCCTAACACCAACCCTAATCCTAACCCTAACCCTAACCCTAAACCTAATGAGGGCAAGGTGTACTGGTCAGCGACGGGGAAGTGCTAGGCCTCGGACTAGAGGGAGCCTTGGGCGTTGGTCTAGGGCCCGAGCTAGGGCTAGTGGAAGCGGTAGGCGTAGCGCTGGGGTAGGCATAGGGCTAGGGGTGGGTGTCGCCGAGAACCTAGGGCCAGGAGTGGGAGCTGTGACTAGGGGTAGGGATGGGGGTGGTCCTATGGGTAGGGGGAGCTGTAGGGCCAGGGGTAGTGGTAGGACCAGAGGTAGTGCTAGGCGTAGGCCTAAAGCGAGGGGTCGTGCTCGGGATAGGGTTAGGTGAAGGGCTAGTGGTTGGCCGAGGCCAACGAGCAGTGTTAGGGTTAGGGCTCATGCTAGGCCTAGGACGAGTGGTAGTGGTAGGGGTTAGTTGAGGGCTAAGGTTAGGTGTCACGGGAGGGCTCAGGGTAGTCCTAGGACTCGGAACAGGTGTAGGGCTGGATTAGGGTGTGGCTAAGGGTGGGTCCAGGGTGATTTCATAGGATACGGCTTAGTGCTCTGGCTAAGGTAGGTCAAGGTGTACAGGTCGGCGACGGGCAAGTGCTAGGCCTCAGACTAAATGAGCACTGGGCGTTGGTCTAGGGCCCGAGCTAGGGCTAGTGGAAGCGATAGGCGTAGCGCTGGGGTAGGCATAGGGCAAGGGGTGGGTGTTGGGGTAACCTCGGAGTAGGCCTAGGGCCAGGAGTTGGAGCTGTGGCTAGGGTTAGGGATTTGGCTGTGCCTATGGGTAGAAGGAGCTGTAGAGCCAGGGGTAGGGGTAGGACCAGAGGTAGTGCTAGGCGTAGGCCTAGGTCGAGGTGTAGTGATCGGGGTAGGGTTAGGTGAAGGGCTAGTGGTTGGCCGAGTCCCACGGGCAGTGTTAGTGTTAGGGCACATGTTAGGCCTAGGACTAGTGGTAGTGGTAGGGGATGGCCGAGGGCTAGGGGTAGGTGTCATGGGAGGGCTCCGGGTAGCCCTAGGACTCGGAACGGGTGTAGGGCTGGATTAGGGTGTGGCTAAGCGTGGGTCCAGGGTGATTTCGTAGGACACGGCTTAGTGCTATCGCTAACGATAGGTCAAGGTGTACTGGTCGGCGACGGGCAAGTGCTAGTCCTCAAATTAGATGAGCACTGGGCATTAGTCTAGGGCCTGAGCTAGGGCCAGTGGTTGCGATAGGCGTAGCGCTGGGGTAGGCATAGGGCAAGGGGTGGGTGTCGAGGTAAACCTCGGAGTAGGACTAGGACCAAAAGTGGGATTTGTGTCTAGGGGTAGGTATGGGGGTGGGCCTATGGGTAGGGGGAGCTGTAGTGCCAGGGGTAGGGGTAGGACCAGAGGTAGTGCTAGGCGTAGCCCTAGGGCGAGGGGTAGTGCTCGGGGTAACCTAAACCTAACCCTAACATTAACCCTAACCCTAACCCTAACCCAAAACCTAACCCTAACCCTAACCCTAACCCTAACACTAACCCTAACCCTAACCCTAACCCTAACACTAACCCTAACTCTAACCCCTAACCCTAACCCTAAACCTAACACCCACCCTAACCCTAACCCTAACCCTAACACCAACCCTAATCCTAACCCTAACCCTAACCCTAAACCTAACAAGGGCAAGGTGTACTGGTCAGCGACGGGCAAGTTCTAGGCCTCGGACTAGAGGGAGCCTTGGGCGTTGGTCTAGGGCCCGAGCTAGGGCTAGTGGAAGCGGTAGGCGTAGCGCTGGGGTAGGCATAGGGCAAGGGGTGGGTGTCGAGGTGAACCTCGGAGTAGTCCTAGGGCCAGGAGTGGGAGCTGTGACTAGGGGTAGGGATGGGGGTGGGCCTATGGGTAGGAGAATCTGTAGGGCCAGGGGTAGTGGTAGGACCTGAAGTAGTGCTAGGCGTAGGCCTAGGGCGAGGGGTAATGCTCGGTGTAGGGTTAGGTGAAGGGCTAGTGGTTGGCAGAGACCAACGAGCAGTGTTAGGGTTAGTGCTCATGTTAGGCCTAGGACGAGTGGTAGTGGTAGGGATTAGCCGAGGGCTAAGGTTAGGTGTCACGGGAGGGCTCCGGGTAGTCCTAGGACTCGGAACAGGTGTAGGGCTGGATTAGGGTGTGGCTAATTGTGGGTCCAGGGTGATTTCATAGGACACGGCTTAGTGCTCTGGCTAAGGTAGGTCAAGGTGTACAGGTCGGCGACGGGCAAGTGCTAGGCCTCGGACTAGATGAGCACTGGGAGTTGGTCTAGGGCCCGAGCTAGGGCTAGTGGAAGCGATAGGCGTAGCGCTGGGGTAGGCATAGGGCAAGGGGTGGCTGTTGGGGTAACCTCGGAGTAGGCCTAGGGCCAGGAGTTGGAGGGGTGACTAGGGGTAGGGATTTTGCTGTGCCTATGGGTAGAAGGAGCTGTAGGGCCAGGGGTAGGGGTAGGACCAGAGGTAGTGCTAGGCGTAGGCCTAGGGCGAGGGGTAGTGCTTGGGGTAACCTAACCCTAACCCTAACCCTAACCCTAACCCTAACCCTAACCTAACTCTAACACTAACCCTAACCCCTAACCCTAACCCTAACCCTAACACCAACCCTAAACCTAACCCTAACCTTAACACCAACCCTAACACTATCCCTAACCCTAAACCGTAACCCTAACCTTAACCCTAACCCTAACCCTAAACCGTAACCCTAACCCTAACCCTAACCTAACTCTAACCCTAACCCTAACCCCTAACCCTAACCCTAAACCTAACCCTAACCCTAACCCTAAACCTAACACCAACCCTAACCCTAACCCTAACCCTAAAACCAACCCTAACCCTAACCCTAAACCTAACCCAAAACCTAACTCTAACGCTAACCCAACTCTAACCCTAAACCCTAACCCTAACCCTAACCCTAACTGTAACCCTAACCCTAACCCAAAACCTAACCCTAACCCTAAACCTAACCCTAACCCTAATCCTAACCCTAAACCTAACCCTAACCCTAACCCTAATTTTAACCCTAAACCTAACCCTAACCCTAACCCTAACACTAACCCTAACTCTAACCCCTAACCCTAACCCTAAACCTAACCCTAAACCTAACAACAACCCTAACCCTAACCCTAACCTTAACACCAAACCTAACACTATCCCTAACCCTAAACCGGAACACTAACCCTAACCCTAACCCTAACCCTAAACCTAACACCAACCCTAACCCTAACCCTAACTCTAACCCTAACACCAACCCTAACCCTAACCCAAAACCTAACCCTAAACCTAACCCTAACCCTAACCCTAACCCTAACACTAACCCTAACCCCTAACCCTAAACCTAAACCTAACCCTAACCGTAACACCAACCCTAAACCTAAACCTATCCCTAACCCAAAACCTAACTCTAACCCTAACCCTAACCCTAACCTAACTGTAACTCTAAACCCTAACCCTAAACCTAACTCTAACCCTAACCCTAAACCTAACATTAACCCTAACCCTAACCCTAACCCTAACACCAACCCTAACACTAACCATAACCCTAAACCCTAACCCTAACCCTAACCTTAACCCTAACCCTAACCCAAAACCTAACCCTAACCCTAACCCTAACCCTAACCCTAACGCTAACCCTAATTCTAACACTAACCCTAACCCCTAACCCTAACCCTAACACTAAACCCTAACCCTAACCCTAACCTTAACCCTAATCCTAACCCAAAACCTAACCCTAACCCTAAATCTAACCCTAACCCTAACCCTAACGCTAACCCTAATTCTAACACTAACCCTAACCCCTAACCCTAACCCTAACCCTAACCCTAACCCTAAACCTAACACCAACCCTAACCCTAACCATAACTCTAACCCTAACACCAACCCTAACCCTAACCCTAAACCGTAACCCTAACCCTAACCCTAACCTAACTCTAACCCTAACCCTAACCCCTAACCCTAACCCTAACCCTAACCCTAACCCTAAACCTAACACCAACCCTAACCCTAACCCTAACCCTAAAACCAACCCTAACCCTAACCCTAAACCTAACCCAAAACCTAACTCTAACGCTAACCTAACTCTAACCCTAAACCCTAACCCTAACCCTAACCCTAACTGTAACCCTAACCCTAACCCAAAACCTAACCCTAACCCTAACCCTAACCCTAACACTAATCCTAACCCTAAACCTAACCCTAACCCTAACCCTAACCCTAACCCTAACGTAACTCTAACTCTAAACCCTAACCCTAACCCTAACCCTAAACCTAACACCAACCCTAACCCTAACCCTAACCCTAACACCAACCCAAACCCTAACCCTAACCCTAAACCCTAACACTAACCCTAACACTAACCCTAACCCTAACCCAAAACCTAATCGTAACCCTAACCCTAACCCTAACGCTAACCCTAACCCTAACACTAACCCTAACCTCTAACCCTAAACCTAACCCTAAACCTAACACCAACCCTGACCCTAACCCAAACCCTAACCCTTACACCAACTCTAACCCAATCCCTAACCCTAAACACTAACCCTAACCCTAACCCTAACCCTAACCCTAACGCTAACCCTAACCCTAACACTAAACCTAACCCCTAACCCTAACCCTAACCCTAACCCTAACCCTAACCCTAAACCTAACACCAACCTTAACCCTAACCCTAACCCTAACCCTAACACCAACCCTAACCCTAACCCTAACCCTAACCCTAACCCTAAACCTTAACCAAACCCTAACCCTAAACCTAACCCTAACCCAAAACCTAACCCTAACTCTAACCCTAACCCTAACCCTAACCCTAACCCTAACCCAAAACCTAACCCTAAACCTAACCCTAACCCTAACCCTAACGCTAACCCTAACCCTAACACTAACCCTAACCCCTAACCCTAACCTTAACCCTAACCTTAACCCTAACCCTAACCCTAAACATAACACCAACCTTAACCCTAACCCTAACCCTAACCCTAACACCAACCCTAACCCTAACCCTAACCCTAACCCTAACCCTAACCCTAACCCTAACACTAAACCTAACCCTAACCCTAACCCTAACCCTAACCCTAACACTAACCCTAACCCCTAACCCTAACCCTAAACCTAACCCTAACCCTAACACAACCCTAAACCTAACCCTAACCCTAACCCTAACCCTAACGCTAACCTAACTCTAAACCTAAACCCTAACCAAACCCTAAACCTAACCGTAACCCTAACCCAAAACCTAACCCTAACCATAACCCTAACCCTAAACCCAACACTAAACCTAACCCTAACCCTAACCCTAACCCTAACCCTAACACTAACCCTAACCCCTAACCCTAACCCTAAAACTAACCCTAACCCTAACACAACCCTAAACCTAACCCTAACCCTAACCCTAACCCAAAACCTAACTCTAACCCTAACCCTAACCCTAACCCTAACGTAACTCTAACTCTAAACCCTAACCCTAACCCTAACCCTAAACCTAACACCAACCCTAACCCTAACCCTAACCCTAACACCAACCCAAACCCTAACCCTAACCCTAAACCCTAACACTAACCCTAACACTAACCCTAACCCTAACCCAAAACCTAATCCTAACCCTAACCCTAACCCTAACCCTAACCCTAACGCTAACCCTAACCCTAACACTAACCCTAACACCTAACCCTAAACCTAACCCTAAACCTAACACCAACCCTGACCCTAACCCAAACCCTAACCCTTACACCAACTCTAACCCAATCCCTAACCCTAAACACTAACCCTAACCCTAACCCTAACCCTAACCCTAACGCTAACCCTAACCCTAACACTAAACCTAACCCCTAACCCTAACCCTAACGTTAACCCTAACCCTAACCCTAAACCTAACACCAACCTTAACCCTAACCCTAACCCTAACCCTAACACCAACCCTAACCCTAACCCTAACCCAAAACCTAACCCTAACGCTAACCTAACTCTAACCCTAAACCCTAACCAAACCCTAACCCTAACCCTAACCCTAACCCTAACCCTAACCCTAACCCTAACACCAACCCTAACCCTAACCCTAACCCTAACACCAACCCTAACCCTAACCCTAACCCTAAACCCTAACACTAACCCTAACCCTAACCCTAACCCTAACCCAAAACCTAATCCTAATCCTAACCCTAACCCTAACCCTAACCCTAACGCTAACCCTAACCCTAACACTAACCCTAACCTCTAACCCTAACCCTAAACCTAACCCTAAACCTAACACCAACCCTAATCCTAACCCAAACCCTAACCCTAACACCAACTCTAACCCAATCCCTAACCCTAAACACTAAGCCTAACCCTAACCCTAACCCTAACCCTAAACCTAACCCTAAACCTAACACCAACCCTAAACCTAACCCTAACCCTAACAGCAACCCTAACCCTAACCCTAACCCTAAACCTAAACCTAACAAGGGCAAGGTGTACTGGTCAGCGACGGGCAATTTCTAGGCCTCGGACTAGAGGGAGCCATGGGCGTTGGTCTAGGGCTTGAGCTAGGGCTAGTGGAAGCGGTAGGCGTAGCGCTGGGGTAGGCATAGGGCTAGGGGTGGGTGTCGCGGTGAACCTAGGGCCAGGAGTGGGAGCTGTGACTAGGGGTAGGGATGGAGGTGGTCCTATGGGTAGGGGGAGCTGTAGGGCCAGGGGTATTGGTAGGACCAGAGGTAGTGCTAGGCGTAGGCCTAAAACGAGGGGTCGTGCTCGGGGTAGGGTTAGGTGAAGGGCTAGTGGTTGGCCGAGGCCAACGAGCAGTGTTAGGGTTAGGGCTCATGCTAGGCCTAGGACGAGTGGTAGTGGTAGGGGTTAGTTGAGGGCTAAGGTTAGGTGTCACGGGAGGGCTCCGGGTAGTCCTAGGACTCGGAACAGGTGTAGGGCTGGATTAGGGTGTGGCTAAGGGTGGGTCCAGGGTGATTTCATAGGATACGGCTTAGTGCTCTGGCTAAGGTAGGTCAAGGTGTACAGGTCGGCGACGGGCAAGTGCTAGGCCTCGGACTAAATGAGCACTGGGCGTTGGTCTAGGGCCCGAGCTAGGGCTAGTGGAAGCGATAGGCGTAGCGCTTGGGTAGGCATAGGGCAAGGGGTGGGTGTTGGGGTAACCTCGGAGTAGGCCTCGGGCCAGGAGTTGGAGCTGTGGCTAGGGTTAGGGATTTGGCTGTGCCTATGGGTAGAAGGAGCTGTAGAGCCAGGGGTAGGGGTAGGACCAGAGGTAGTGCTAGGCGTAGGCCTAGGTCGAGGTGTAGTGCTCGGTGTAG
>NW_027668827.1:55000-56294 GCF_964194185.1 Rhinolophus hipposideros | reverse complement strand
AGGGTTTAGATTTAGAGATAGGTTAGGGTTAGGGTTAGGTTTTGGGTTAGGGTTAGGGTTAGGCTTAGGTTTTGGGTTAGGGTTAGGGTTAGGGTTAGGGTTAGGGTTAGGGTTAGGGTTAGGGTTTAGGTTTATGGTTAGGGTTAGGGTTGGTGTTAGGGTTAGGGTTAGGGTTAAGGTTGGGGTTGGTGTTAGGTTTAGGGTTAGGGTTAGGGTTAGGGATAGTGTTAGGGTTAGGGTTACGGTTAGGGTTAGGTTAGGGTTAGGGTTAGGGTTGGTGTTTGGTTCAGTGTTAGGGTTAGGGTTAGGGTTAGGGTTAGGGTTTAGAGTTAGAGTTAGGTTAGGGTTAGGCTGGGGTTAGGGTTAGAGTTAGATTTTGGGTTAGGGTTAGGGTTAGGTTTAGGTTTAGGGTTGGTGTTAGGGTTAGGGTTAGGTTTAGTGTTAGGGTTAGGGGTTAGGGTTAGTGTTAGGGTTAGGGTTAGGTTTAGGGTTAGGTTTTGGGTTAGGGTTAGGGTTAGTGTTAGGGTTAGGGTTGGTGTTAAAGTTAGGGTTAGGGTTAGGGTTAGGGTTAGGGTTAGGGTTACGGTTTAGGGTTAGGGATAGTGTTAGGGTTGGTGTTAAGGATAGGGTTAGGTTTAGGGTTGGTGTTAGGTTTAGGGTTAGGTTTAGTGTTAGGGTTAGGGGTTAGAGTTAGGGTTTGTGTTAAAGTTAGGGTTATGGTTAGGGTTAGTGTTAGGGTTAGGGATAGGTTTAGTGTTAGGGTTAGGGTTAGGTTTGGGGTTAGGGTTAGTGTTAGGGTTAGGGTTAGGGTTATGGTTTAGGGTTAGAGTTAGGTTAGCGTTAGGGTTAAGTTTTGGGTTAGGGTTAGGGTTAGGGTTAGGGTTGGTGTTAGGGTTAGGGTTAGGATTAGGGTTGGTGTTAGGTTTAGGGTTAGGGTTAGGGTTAGGGTTAGGGTTAGGGTTAGGGGTTAGGGTTAGGGTTAGAGTTAGGTTAGGGTTAGGTTTAGGGTTATGGTTATGGTTAGGGTTTGGGTTAGGTAACCCCGAGCACTACCCCTCGCCCTAGGGTTAGGGTTAGGGTTAGGGTTATGTTTAGGGTTAGGGTTAGGTTTAGGTTACCCCGAGCACTACCTCTCGCCCTAGGGTTAGGGTTAGGGTTAGAGTTAGGGTTAGGGTTAGGGTTAGGGTTAGGCTTTAGGGTTATGGTTAGGGTTATGGTTGGTGTTAGGGTTAGGGTTAGGGTTAAGGTTAGGGTTGGTGTTAGGTTTAGGGTTAGGGTTAGGGTTAGGGATAGG
>NW_027668827.1:47500-50000 GCF_964194185.1 Rhinolophus hipposideros | reverse complement strand
GTTAGGTTTAGGGTTAGGTTTAGGGTTAGGGGTTAGGGTTAGTGTTAGGGTTAGGGTTAGCGTTAGGGTTAGGGTTAGGGTTAGGATTAGGTTTTGGGTTAGGGTTAGGGTTAGGGTTAGGGTTAGTGTTAGGGTTTAGGGTTAGGGTTAGGGTTTGGGTAGGTGTTAGGGTTAGGGTTAGGGTTAGGCTTGGTGTTAGGTTTAGGGTTAGGGTTAGGGTTAGGGTTTAGAGTTAGAGTTACGTTAGGGTTAGGGTTAGGGTTAGGGTTAGAGTTAGGTTTTGGGTTAGGGTTAGGGTTAGGGTAAGATTTAGGGTTGGTGTTAGGGTTAGGGTTAGGTTTAGGGTTAGGGTTAGGGGTTAGGGTTAGTGTTAGGGTTAGGGTTAGGGTTAGGGTTAGGGTTAGGTTTAGTGTTAGGGTTAGGGTTAGGGTTAGGGTTAGGGTTAGGGTTAGGTTTTGGGTTAGGGTTACGGTTAGGTTTAGGGTTTGGTTAGGGTTTAGGGTTAGAGTAGGTTAGCGTTAGGGTTAGGTTTTGGGTTAGGGTTAGGGTTAGGGTTAGGTTTGGTGTTAGGGTTAGGGTTAGGGTTAGGGTTAAGGTTGGTGTTAGGTTTAGGGTTAGGGTTAGGGTTAGGGTTAGGGTTAGGGTTAGGGTTAGGGTAGGGGTTAGGGTTAGTGTTAGGGTTAGGGTTAGCGTTAGGGTTAGGGTTAGGGTTAGGGTTAGGGTTAGGTTTTGGGTTAGGGTTAGGGTTAAGTTTAGGGTTAGGGTTAGGGTTTAGGGTTAGGGTTAGATTTAGGGTTGGTGTTAGGGTTAGGGTTAGGGTTAGGGTTGGTGTTAGGTTTAGGGTTAAGGTTAGGGTTAGGTTTAAAGTTAGGGTTTAGAGTTAGAGTTAGGTTAGGGTTAGGGTTAGGGTTAGAGTTAGGTTTTGGGTTAGGGTTAGGGTTAGGTTTAGGGTTGGTGTTAGGGTTAGGGTTAGGTTTAGGGTTAGGGTTAGGGGTTAGGGTTAGTGTTAGGGTTAGGGTTAGGGTTAGGGTTAGGTTTAGGGTTAGGTTTTGGGTTAGGGTTAGGGTTGGTGTTAGGGTTAGAGTTAGGGTTAGGGTTAGGGTTGGTGTTAGATTTAAGGTTAGGGTTAGGGTTAGGGTTAGGGTTAGGGTTACGGTTCAGGGTTAGGAATAGTGTTAGGGTTGGTGTTAAGGTTAGGGTTAGGGTTAGGGTTGGTGTTAGGGTTAGGGTTAGGGTTAGGGTTAGGGTTGGTTTTAAGTTTAGGGTTAGGGTTAGGGTTAGGGTTGGTGTTAGGGTTAGGGTTAGGGTTAGGGTTAGGGTTGGTGTAAGGTTTAGGGTTAGGGTTAGGGTTAGGGTTTAGAGTTAGAGTTACGTTAGGGTTAGGGTTAGGGTTAGGGTTAGAGTTAGGTTTTGGGTTAGGGTTAGGGTTAGGGTTAGATTTAGGGTTGGTGTTAGGGTTAGGGTTAGGTTTAGGGTTAGGATTAGGGGTTAGGGTTAGTGTTAGGGTTAGGGTTAGGGTTAGGGTTAGGGTTAGGTTTAGTGTTAGGGTTAGGGTTAGGGTTAGGGTTAGGGTTAGGGTTAGGTTTTGGGTTAGGGTTACGGTTAGGTTTAGGGTTTGGTTAGGGTTTAGGGTTAGAGTAGGTTAGCGTTAGGGTTAGGTTTTGGGTTAGGTTTAGGGTTAGGGTTAGGTTTGGTGTTAGGGTTAGGGTTAGGGTTAGGGTTAAGGTTGGTGTTAGGTTTAGGGTTAGGGTTAGGGTTAGGGTTAGGGTTAGGGTTAGGGTTAGGGGTTAGGGTTAGTGTTAGGGTTAGGGTTAGCGTTAGGGTTAGGGTTAGGGTTAGGTTTAGGGTTAGGTTTTGGGTTAGGGTTAGGGTTGGTGTTAGGGTTAGAGTTAGGGTTAGGGTTAGGGTTGGTGTTAGGTTTAGGGTTAGGGTTAGGGTTAGGGTTAGGGTTACGGTTTAGGGTTAGGAATAGTGTTAGGGTTGGTGTTAAGGTTAGAATTAGGGTTAGGGTTGGTGTTAGGGTTAGGGTTAGGGTTAGGGTTAGGGTTGGTGTTAGGTTTAGGGTTAGGGTTAGGGTTAGGGTTAGGGTTAGGGTTAGGGGTTAGGGTTAGGGTTAGAGTTACGTTAGGTTTAGGGTTAGGGTTATGGTTAGGGTTAGGGTTAGGGTTAGGTTACCCCGAGCACTACCCTTCGCCCTAGGGTTAGGGTTAGGGTTAGGGTTAGGGTTAGGGTTAGGGTTAGGGTTAGTGTTAGTGTTAGTGTTAGGGTTAGGGTTAGTGTTAGGGTTAGGGTTAGGGTTAGGGTTAGGGTTAGGCTTTGGGTTAGGGTTAGGTATCGGGTTAGGGTTAGGGTTAGGGTTAGGGTTTAGATTTAGAGTTAGGTTAGGGTTAGGGTTAGGTTTTGGGTTGGGGTTAGGTTTAGGGTTAGGTTTTGGGTTAGGGTTAGGGTTAGGGTTAGGGTTAGGGTTTAGGTATAGCGTTAGGGTTAGGGTTGGTGTTAG
>NW_027668827.1:35000-37500 GCF_964194185.1 Rhinolophus hipposideros | reverse complement strand
GGGTTAGGGTTAGTGTTAGGGTTAGGGTTAGGGTTAGGGGTTAGGGTTAGTGTTAGAGTTAGGTTAGGGTTAGGGTTAGGGTTAGGGTTAGGTTTAGGTTACCCCAAGCACTACCCCTTGCCCTAGGCCTACGCCTAGCACTACCTCTGGTCCTAACCCTACCCCTGGCCCTACAGCTTCTTCTACCCATAGGCACAGCAAAATTCCTAACCCTAGCCACAGCTCCAACTCCTGGCCCTAGGCCTACTCCGAGGTTACCCCAACACCCACCCCTTGACCTATGCCTACCCCAGCGCTACGCCTATCGGTTCCACTAGCCCTAGCTCGGACCCTAGACCAACGCCCAGTGCTCATCTAGTCCGAGGCCTAGCACTTGCCCGTCGCCGACCTGTACACCTTGACCTACCTTAGCCAGAGCACTAAGCCGTATCCTATGAAATCACCCTGGACCCACACTTAGCCACACCCTAATCCAGCCCTACACCTGTTCCGAGTCCTAGGACTACCCGGAACCCTCCCGTGACACCTAACCTTAGCCCTCGGCTAACCCCTACCACTACCACTCGTCCTAGGCCTAACATGAGCCCTAACCCTAACACTGCTCGTTGGCCTCGGCCAACCACTAGCCCTTCACCTAACCCTACCCCGAGCAAGACCCCTCGCCCTAGGCCTACGCCTAGCACTACCTCTGGTCCTACCACTACCCCTGGCCCTACAGCTCCCCCTACCCATAGGCCCACCCCCATCCCTACCCCTAGTCACAGCTCCAACTCCTGGCCCTAGGACTACTCCGAGGTTCACCTCGACACACACCCCTTGCCCTATGCCTACCCCAGCGCTACGCCTACCGCTTCCAATAGCCCTAGCTCGGGCCCTAGACCAACGCCCATGGCTCCCTCTAGTCCGAGGCCTAGAAATTGCCGGTCGCTGACCTGTACACCTTGCCCTTGTTAGGTTTAGGGTTAGGGTTAGGGTTAGGGTTAGGGTTGGTGTTAGTGTTAGTGTTAGGTTTAGGGTTGGTGTTAGGTTTAGAGTTAGGTTTAGGGTTAGGGTTAGGGTTAGGGTTAGGGTTATTGTTTAGGGTTAGGGATTGTGTTAGAGTTGGTGTTAGGGGTTAGGGTTTGGGTTAGGGTTAGGGTTGGTGTTAGGTTTAGGGTTAAGTTTAGGGTTAGAAGTTAGGGTTAGTTTTAGGGTTAGGGTTAGCGTTAGGGTTAGGGTTAGTGTTAGGGTTTAGAGTTAGAGTTACGTTAGGGTTAGGGTTAGGGTTAGGGTTAGGGTTAGGGTTAGAGTTAGGTTTTGGGTTAGGGTTAGGGTTAGGGTTAGGTTTAGGGTTGGTGTTAGGGTTAGGGTTAGGTTTAGGGTTAGGGTTAGGGGTTAGGGTTAGTGTTAGGGTTAGGGTTAGGGTTAGGGTTAGGGTTAGGGTTAGGGTTAGTGTTAGGGTTAGGGTTAGGGTTAGGGTTAGGATTTGGGTTAGGGTTACGGTTAGGGTTAGGGTTTGGTTAGGGTTTAGGGTTAGAGTTAGGTTATCGTTAGGGTTAGGTTTTGGGTTAGGGTTAGGGTTAGGGTTAGGGTTGGTGTTAGGGTTAGTGTTAGGGTTAGGGTTAGGGTTAAGGTTGGTGTTAGGTTTAGGGTTAGGGTTAGGGTTAGGGTTAGGGTTAGGGGTTAGGGTTAGTGTTAGAATTAGGGTTAGCGTTAGGGTTAGGGTTAGGGTTAGGTTTTGGGTTAGGGTTAGGGTTAAGGTTAGGGTTAGGGTTAGGGTTAGGGTTAGGGTTAGGGTTAGGGTTAGGTTTACGGTTTAGGGTTAGGGATAGTGTTAGGGTTGGTGTTAAGGTTAGGGTTAGGTTTAGGGTTGGTGTTAGGTTTAGGGTTAGGTTTAGTGTTAGGGTTAGGGGTTAGAGTTAGGGTTAGTGTTAGGGTTAGGGTTATGGTTAGGGTTAGTGTTAGGGTTAGGGTTAGGGTTAATGTTAGGGTTAGGGTTAGGTTTTGGGTTAGGGTTAGGGTTAGGGTTAGGGTTAGGGTTAGGGTTAGGGTTGGTGTTAGGGTTAGGGTTAGGGTTAGGTTTAGGTTACCCCGAGCATTACCTCTCGCCCTAGGGTTAGGGTTAGGGTTAGAGTTAGGGTTATGGTTAGGGTTAGGGTTAGGCTTTAGGGTTAGGGTTAGGGTTATGGTTGGTGTTAGGGTTAGGGTTAGGGTTAAGGTTAGGGTTGGTGTTAGGTTTAGGGTTAGGGTTAGGGATAGGGTGAGGGTTACGGTTTAGGGTTAGGGATAGTGTTAGGGTTGGTGTTAGGGTTAGGATTAGGTTTAGGGTTGGTGTTAGGTTTAGGGTTAGGTTAGGGTTATGGTTAGGGGTTAAAGTTAGGGTTAGTGTTAGGGTTAGGGTTAGGGTTGTCGTTAGGGTTAGGCTTAGGGTTAGGGTTAGTGTTAGGGTTAGGGTTAGGGTTAGGGGTTAGGGATAGTGTTAGAGTTAGGTTAGGGTTAGGGTTAGGGTTAGGGTTAGGTT
>NW_027668827.1:12500-15000 GCF_964194185.1 Rhinolophus hipposideros | reverse complement strand
TTAGTGTTAGTGTTAGGGTCATGGTTAGGGTTAGTGTTAGGGTTAGGGTTAGGGTTAGGGTTAGGGTTAGGTTTTGGGTTAGGGTTAGGGTTAGGGTTAGGATTAGGGTTATGGTTTAGGGTTAGATTTAGGTTAGCGTTAGGGTTAGGTTTTGGGTTAGGGTTAGGGTTAGGGTTATGGTTGGTGTTAGGGTTAGGGTTAGGGTTAGGTTTAGGGTTGGTGTTAGGTTTAGGGTTAGGGTTAGGGTTAGGGTTAGGGTTAGGGGTTAGGGTTAGGGTTAGGGTTAGGGTTATGGTTAGGGTTAGGGTTAGGGTTAGGTTACCCCGAGCACTACCCCTCGCCCTAGGGTTAGGGTTAGGGTTAGGGTTAGGGTTAGGCTTTAGGGTTAGGGTTAGGGTTATGGTTGGTGTTAGGGTTAGGGTTAGGGTTAAGGTTAGGGTTGGTGTTAGGTTTAGGGTTAGGGTTAGGGTTAGGGATAGGGTGAGGGTTACGGTTTAGGGTTAGGGATAGTGTTAGGGTTGGTGTTAGAGTTAGGATTAGGTTTAGGGTTAATGTTAGGTTTAGGGTTAGGTTTAGGGTTAGGGTTAGGGGTTAAAGTTAGGGTTAGTGTTAGGGTTAGGGTTAGGGTTGTCGTTAGGGTTAGGGTTAGGGTTAGGGTTAGTGTTAGGGTTAGGGTTAGGGTTAGGGGTTAGGGTTAGTGTTAGAGTTAGGTTAGGGTTAGGGTTAGGGTTATGGTTAGGGTTAGGTTACCACAAGCACTACCACTTGCCCTAGGCCTACGCCTAGCACTACCTCTGGTCCTACCCCTACCCCTGGCCCTACAGCTTCTTCTACCCATAGGCACAGCAAAATTCCTAACCCTAGCCACAGCTCCAACTCCTGGCCCTAGGCCTACTCCGAGGTTACCCCAACACCCACCCCTTGACCTATGCCTACCACAGCGCTACGCCTATCGCTTCCACTAGCCCTAGCTCGGACCCTAGACTAACGCCCAGTGCTCATCTATTCCGAGGCCTAGCACTTGCCCGTCGCCGACCTGTACACCTTGACCTACCTTAGCCAGAGCACTAAGCCGTATCCTATGAAATCACCCTGGACCCACACTTAGCCACACCCTAATCCAGCCCTACACCTGTTCCGAGTCCTAGGACTACCCGGAACCCTCCCGTGACACCTAACCTTAGCCCTCGGCTAACCCCTACCACTACCACTCGTCCTAGGCCTAACATGAGCCCTAACCCTAACACTGCTCGTTGGCCTCGGCCAACCACTAGCCCTTCACCTAACCCTACCCCGAGCAAGACCCCTCGCCCTAGGCCTACGAATAGCACTACCTCTGGTCCTACCACTACCCCTGGCCCTACAGCTCCCCCTACCCATAGGCCCACCCCCATCCCTACCCATAGTCACAGCTCCCACTCCTGGCCCTAGGACTACTCCGAGGTTCACCTCGACACCCACCCCTTGCCCTATGCCTACCCCGGCGCTACGCCTACCGCTTCCACTAGCCCTAGCTCATGCCCTAGACCAACGCCCATGGCTCCCTCTAGTCCGAGGCCTAGAAATTGCCGGTCGCTGACCAGTACACCTTGCCCTTGTTAGGTTTAGGGTTAGGGTTAGGGTTAGGGTTAGGGTTGGTGTTAGTGTTAGGGTTAGGTTTAGGGTTGGTGTTAGGTTTAGGGTTAGGTTTAGGGTTAGGGTTAGGGTTAGGGTTAGGGTTAGTGTTTAGGGTTAGGGATTGGGTGAGAGTTGGTGTTAGGGTTAGGGTTTGGGTTAGGGTTAGGGTTGGTGTTAGGTTTAGGGTTAAGTTAAGGGTTAGGGGTTAGGGTTAGTGTTAGGGTTAGGGTTAGCGTTAGGGTTAGGGTTAGGGTTAGGGTTTAGAGTTAGAGTTACGTTAGGGTTAGGGTTAGGGTTAGGGTTAGAGTTAGGTTTTGGGTTAGGGTAGGGTTAGGGTTAGGTTTAGGATTGGTGTTAGGGTTAGGGTTAGGTTTAGGGTTGGTGTTAGGTTTAGGGTTAGGTTTAGTGTTAGGGTTAGGGGTTAGAGTTAGGGTTAGTGTTAGGGTTAGGGTTATGGTTAGGGTTAGTGTTAGGGTTAGGGTTAGGGTTAGTGTTAGGGTTAGGGTTAGGTTTTGGGTTAGGGTTAGGGTTAGGGTTAGGGTTAGGTTTATGGTTTAGGGTTAGAGTTAGGTTAGCGTTAGGGTTAGGTTTTGGGTTAGGGTTAGGGTTAGGGTTAGGGTTGGTGTTAGGGTTAGGGTTAGGGTTAGGGTTGGTGTTAGGTTTAGGGTTAGGGTTAGGGTTAGGGTTAGGGGTTAGGGTTAGGGTTAGAGTTAGGTTAGGGTTAGGTTTAGGGTTATGGTTAGGGTTTTGGTTAGGGTTAGGTTACCCCGAGCACTACCCCTCGCCCTAGGGTTAGGGTTAGGGTTAGGGTTATGTTTAGATTTAGGTTTAGGGTTAGGTTACCCCGAGGACTACCTCTTGCCCTAGGGTTAGGGTTAGGTTT